>NW_024098237.1:0-18050 GCF_016545835.1 Crotalus tigris | reverse complement strand
AAAAAACATGTGTTTTCTGTATCCAACCTTACCTTCATAAGATAGACCTGGGCATTTATCACATTTGTTCGGAAATACCCAAGTAAGCATGAAAACTCAAAATGTGAAACTCACCTCAAATTCGAAATGTATGCATATACTTAGGTTCTCCATAGGCTGGGGAACCCGAAAAAACATGTGTTTCACATATCCAACTTTTTCTTCAAAAGATAGGCCTTGGCATATATCACATTTGTTTGCAAATAGCAAAGTAAGCATGAAAACTCAAAATGTGAAACTGACCTCAAGTTCGAAAAGTATGCATATACTCAGGTTCCCCACCTTCTGGGGAACCTGAAAAAACATGTGTTTTCCGTATCCAACCTTACCTTCATAAGATAAGCTTGGCCATTTATCACCATTTGTTGGCAATAGCAAAGTAAGCATGAAACTCAAAATGTGAAACCTGACATCAAATCGAAAGTATAGATATACTTAGCGTTCCCATAGGTGGAAACCTGATAAAAACATGTGCTTTTACGTATCCAATTTTCTTCAAAAGATAGGCTTTGGTATATATCACATTTGTTTGCAAATAGCCAAGTAAGCATGAAAACTCAAAATGTGAAACTGACCTCACGTTCGAAAAGTATGCATATACTCAGGTTCCCCACCTTCTGGGGAACCTGAAAAAACATTTGTTTTCCGTATCCAACCTTACCTTCATAAGATAGACCTGGGCATTTATCACATTTGTTCGGAAATACCCAAGTAAGCATGAAAACTCAAAATGTGAAACTCACCTCAAATTCGAAATGTATGCATATACTTAGGTTCTCCATAGGCTGGGGACCCCGAAAAAACATGTGTTTCACATATCCAACTTTTTCTTCAAAAGATAGGCCTTGGCATATATCACATTTGTTTGCAAATAGCCAAGTAAGCATGAAAACTCAAAATGTGAAACTGACCTCAAATTCGAAAAGTATGCATATACTCAGGTTCCCAACCTTCTGGGGAACCCGAAAAAACATGTGTTTTCCGTATCCAACTTTTTCTTCAAAAGATAGGCCTTGGCATATATCACATTTGTTTGCAAATAGCCAAGTAAGCATGAAAACTCAAAATGTGAAACTGACCTCAAATTCGAAATGTATAGATATACTTAGGTTCCCAATAGGCTGGGAAACCTGAAAAAACATGTGTTTTACGTATCCAACTTTTTCTTCAAAAGATAGGCCTTGGCATATATCACATTTGTTTGCATGTAGCCAAGTAAGCATGAAAACTCAAAATGTGAAACTGACCTCAAATTCGAAATGTATGCATATACTTAGGTTCCCCATAGGCTGGGGAACCCGAAAAAACATGTGTTTCACATATCCAACTTTTTCTTCAAAAGATAGGCCTGGGCATTTATCACATGTGTTGGCAAATAGCCAAGTAAGTATGAAAACTCAAAATGTGAAACTGACCTCAAATTCGAAATGTATGCATATACTTAGGTTCCCCATAGGCTGGGAAACCCGAAAAAACATGTGTTTCAAATATCCAACTTTTTCTTCAAAAGATAGGCCTTGGCATATATCACTTTTGTTTGCAAATAGACCAAGTAAGCATGAAAACTCAAAATGTGAAACTCACCTCAAATTCGCAAAAGTAGCATATTACTCAGGTTCCCCACCTCTGTGGGAACCCGAAAAAACTGTGTTTTCCGTATCCAACCTTAAACAACCTTCATTAAGATAGGCCTGGCATTATCACATTTGTTGGCAATAGCCAAGTAAGCATGAATAATCAAAATTGAAAAATGACCTCAAATTCGAAATGTAGGCATTATACTTAGGGTCCCCATAGGCTGGGAAACCTGAAAAAACATGTGTTTTACGTATCCAACTTTTTCTTCAAAAGATAGGCCTTGGCATATATCACATTTGGTTGCAAATAGCCAAGTAAGCATGAAAACTCAAAATGTGAAACTGACCTCAAATTCGAAATGTATAGATATACTTAGGTTCCCCATAGGCTGGGAAACCTGAAAAAACATGTGTTTTATGTATCCAACTTTTTCTTCAAAAGATAGGCCTTGGAATATATCACATTTGTTTGCAAATAGCCAAGTAAGCATGAAAACTCAAAATGTGAAACTGACCTCAAATTCGAAAAGTATGCATATACTCTGGTTCCCCACCTTCTGCGGAACCCGGAAAAACATGTGTTTTCCGTATCCAACCTTTCCGTCAAAAGGTAGGCCTGGGCATTTATCACATTTGTTTGGAAATAGCCAAGTAAGCATGAAAACTCAAAATGTGAAACTGACCTCAAATTCGAAATGTATGCATATAGTTAGGTTCCCCATAGGCTGGGGAACCCGAAAAAACATGTGTTTAACAT
Source organism: Crotalus tigris (assembly GCF_016545835.1). NCBI lineage: Eukaryota > Metazoa > Chordata > Lepidosauria > Squamata > Viperidae > Crotalus > Crotalus tigris. The sequence goes on along the minus strand of NW_024098237.1, from coordinate 15,677 downwards.
ATCCAACTTTTTCTTCAAAAGATAGGCCTTGGCATATATCACATTTGTTTGCAAATAGCCAAGTAAGCATGAAAACCCAAAATGTGAAACTGACCTCAAATTCGAAATGTATGCATATACTTAGGTTCCCCATAGGGTGGGGAACCGGAAAAAACATGTGTTTTACGTATCCAACTTTTTCTTCAAAAGATAGGCCTTGGCATATATCACATTTGTTGGCAAATAGCCAAGTAAGTATGAAAACTCAAAATGTGAAACTGACCTCAAGTTCGAAAAGTATGCAATATACTCAGGTTCCCCACCTTTGGGGAACCTGAAAAAAAACAGTGTTTTCCGTATCCAACTTACCCTTCATAAGATAGGCCTTGGCATATATCACATTTATTTGCAAATAGCCAAGTTAGCATGAAAACTCAAAATGTGAAACTGACCTCAAATTCGAAAAGTATGCATATACTTAGGTTCCCCATAGGCTGGGGAACCGGAAAAAAACATGTGTTTCACATATCCAACTTTTTCTTCAAAAGATAGGCCTGGGCATTTATCACATTTTTTGGCAAATAGCCAAGTAAGCATGAAAACTCAAAATGTGAAACTGACCTCAAATTCGAAAAGTATGCATATACTCAGGTTCCCCACCTTCTGGGGAACACGAAAAAACAGGTGTTTTCCGTATCCAACCTTACCTTCATAAAATAGGCCAGGGCATTTATCACATTTGTTGGCAAACAGCCAAGTAAGCATGAAAACTCAAAATGTGAAACTGACCGCAAATTCGAAATGTATGCATATACTTAGGTTCCCCATAGTCTGGGGACCCTGAAAAAAATGTGTTTCACGTATCCAACTTTTCTTCAAAAGATAGGCCTTGGCATTTATCACATTTGTTGGCAAATAGCCAAGTAAGCATGAAAACTCAAAATGTGAAACCGACCTCAAATTCGAAATGTATGCATATACTTAGGATCCCCATAGGCTGGGGAACCCGAAAAAACATGTGTTTCACATAATCCAACTTTTTCTTCAAAAGATAGGCCTGGCATTTATCACATTTGTTGGCAAATAGCCAAGTAAGCATGAAAACTCAAAATGTGAAAACTTGACCTCAAATTCGAAATGTAGAGCATAATACTTTAGGTCCCAATAGGCTGGGAACCGAAAAAACTGTGTTTACGTATCCACTTTTTCTTCAAAAGATAGGCTGGGCATATATCACTTTGTTTGGCAAAAATAGCCAAGTAAACATGAAAACTCAAAATGTGAAACTGACCTCAAATTCGAAAAGTACGCATATACTCAGGTTCCCCACCTTCTGGGGAACCCGAAAAAACATGTGTTTTCCGTATCCAACCTTACCTTCATAAGATAGGCCTGGGCATTTATCACATTTGTTGGCAAATAGCCAAGTAAGCATGAAAACTCAAAATGTGAAACTGACCGCAAATTCGAAATGTATGCATATACTTAGGTTCCCCATAGTCTGGGGAACCTGAAAAAAATGTGTTTCACATATCCAACTTTTTCTTCAAAAGATAGGCCTTGGCATTTATCACATTTGTTGGCAAATAGACAAGTAAAGTATGAAAAACTCAAAATGTGAAACTGACCTTCAAATTCGAATGTATGGCATTATAATCTAGGTTCCCCATAGGCTGGGGAACCTGAAAAAACATGTGTTTTCCGTATCCAACCTTACCTTCATAAGATAGGCCTTGGCATATATCACATTTGTTTGCACATAGCCAAGTAAGCATGAAAACTCAAAATGTGAAACTGACCTCAAATTCGAAAAGTATGCATATGCTCAGGTTCCCCACATTCTGGGGAACCTGAAAAAGCATGTGTTTTCCGTATCCAACCTTACCTTCATAAGATAGGCCTGGGCATTTATCACATTTGTTGGCAAATAGCCAAGTAAGCATGAAAACTCAAAATGTGAAACTGACCTCAAATTCGAAATGTATGCATATACTTAGGTTCCCCGTAGGCTGGGGAACCCGAAAAAACATGTGTTTTACGTATCCAACTTTTTCTTCAAAAGATAGGCCTTGGCATATATCACATATTTTTGCAAATAGCCAAGTAAGCATGAAAACTCAAAATGTGAAACTGACCTCAAGTTCGAAAAGTATCCATATATTCAGGTTCCCCACCTTCTGGGGAACCTGAAAAAACATGTGTTTTCCGTATCCAACCTTACCTTCCTAAGATAGGCCTGGGCATTTATCACATTTGTTGGGGAATAGCCAAGTAAGCATGAAAACTCAAAATGTGAAATTCACCTCAAATTCGAAATGTATGCATATACTTAGGTTCCCCACCTTCTGGGGAACCCGAAAAAACATGTGTTTTACGTATTGTCAGAATCCAATTATATTTCATCTTTAAATTATCAAATATAGAAACTCCCAATTCTGCCTTCTCTGGATTCTGCCATAAGAGGGAGAGAAGGGGGAGAGCAAAGGGTCTTTATGGCCCTCACTTCCTTCTTTACACTTCAAAGAGCTGAATGTGTGTTATTGTAACCTCTAAGCGTTAACATATCAAAGAAGGGTAATTGCCTTCATGTAGATCTGCAGTCTCCATCCAGGAAGGAAGAAAGAAAGAAAGAGGTGGAATTGTGATACTTGAAACTATTTCACTGGAAGGGGGTGGTTGATTGGGTGGGACTACTGGGGAACCCCTTAAAACCTTGAATGGGAGAGCTTGGACCCCAAGTCCTTGTCTTAGCATGCCTGCAAACCATTTCGCTTAATAAAGGATTCCTGTTGGAAGAACTATTCCAAGAGTTCTGTCTTCTTAAGATGCAAAGTGGGGTGGGTCCTTACATTAGACAGGACTTGCAAAATTAATCCACCTGGAAGGTAGACCCTTGCCGGGGGCTTTTGCAAAAATTTACCATGTCAGACAACGAAGCAAGAGAGGGAGAAAACTCCCTGGAAAGAGAGCCGCTGACCCAGTTGGAACCTTGCCAGATGTTGGGATCCGAGAGGCCAGATTGCTCAGAAGAAGAAGTGGTGGAGACACAGGACCACAAGCCTCGCTGGTCGATGGGCGTTGGAAAGAAAAGCGAGTGGGGAAAGGAATCAAGAAAAGTGACCCTGAGACGAGGGACCAAGCAACCAGAATGGAAGCAGGAGATGGAGAAATCCCTGCACGCAAGTGAAGAGGGAGGAAGCTGTATGCAGTACTCAGACTGGATCCTAGAGAGAGCTATTGACCTGATGAAGAGAACTCTCAGCTCCCTAGGAGAGGAGATTCCTGAGCCCTACGCCCGCCCCAGTTCCTGGAGCCACAAAGGGAGAGACACCGAGGGGGACGTGGAACCTGCAAACCCAGGGACATTTACTGATCCAGGAGCTCCCACCCCCTACCGGACCACAGATGGAAATCTGGACGGAAGACACTACCACCCACAATGGAGGCACCGATCCATTCCAAGACGTCCACCGTTGGAGGTGAAATTCAAAGGGGAGCCAACACGCTTGGGGTTTTTCCTAAACCAAGTCCTCAGCTACATGGAGGAATATGGGCAGGACATCCCCAGCGACAAAGCCCGCATCCGGATCGTGCAATCTGCCCTGGATGGACCAGCTGCAGATTGGGTGGTGAACCTGCATGACTCCAATGCCCCAGAACTCAGTAACTTCAACCGTGTCATGTCCTCGGTGAGAAGACGATTTGAAGACCCCCTGGCTGATCGCAAAGCCCGTGAAAGAATAACAACGATGAGGCAGGGCAAACGCCCAGTGGCTGAGTATACACAAGAATTCCGAGCCATTGCCAGCAAACTGAATTGTCCAGAAGACATCCTCCTTGGCCGTTTCAAAGACGGACTAAACTATGATCTATATGATGCTTGCCTGCCCCGAGGAGACCCACATCGACTTGAGGAATGGTACGTCTTGGCAGAGGAAGCAGAGAACGACATATTGAAGAGGCATCGCCGAGGAAAACAATGGAGCCGCCCCCCGCCTGAGCTGACACACCAACCGGTGAAATCATCGGATACAGCCAAGAAGCAGCTGGGGTGTTTCAAGTGCGGAAGAGAAGGGCATCGAGCTGTAGAATGCCGCTCAAAGGCCCCCCAGCACAACCCAGACAGATCCCAAATCAACAAACCCAGAGGGTATTCAGCTAAGCCAAAAGAAACAGCCATGAAAATGATGGAAATTGCAGAAAACCCCACCTCTGCTCACCAAGGGGAAAGAACTCCAGCCTACACCACAGGGACGGTGGATGCCTCAGATGACAGCTCGGAAGGCGACCCCCTGGTAAGTGGACGCATCACACCCATCTTCAAAACAGTGACTATATTAATCCCCCCCATGCCCGAAGCTGTGAAGGTGAAAGCCTTAATAGACTCTGGCTGCACACGCTGCCTCATTAGCCCACCACTAGTGGGGAATCTGGGCATCCCATCCAGGAGACTGGAACAACCAATCTCATGTGGCCAGCTAGATGGATCCATAGCAGGGGGGGTGCCAGCTACCCTAGCCACTCTGCCAATACACCTCTCCCTGGGCAACCATGAAGAGGACTTAACGTTTGTGGTGACCCCAGGTATGGAATGCCCAATGATTCTAGGGATGGAATGGTTGGAAAAATGGAACCCCTGGGTAAATTGGAGGACGACAGAAATCAAATTCCCGAAGGGGGACCCTATGGACTTAAAACCCCAAGAGAGGCTACCAGAATCAAGAATAGAAAAAGCATCCATAGGAGAGGAAAAAAGATTAACAGAAATACCAGAGAATATAGAGACCTTGCTGAAGTCTTCAGTGAGGAGAGGGCGAATGAGCTCCCCCCCCACCGACCCACAGACTGTACCATTGAATTCAAGCCTGGGGCAAAACTCCCGAAGCCCAGATTATACTCCATGAGCCCAAAGGAGAAGGAGGAAATGGAAAGATTTATAAAAAAAAAACCTGGAGAGAGGGTTCATTGAGCCAGCCAAGCCTAAAGTGGCTGCCCCGGTCCTTTTTAGAGAGAAGAAGGATGGCTCTTTACGTTTATGCGTGGATTATAGGGCCCTGAATACAATCAGTGAAAGCAACCTATACCCGCTGCCCATCATGAAAGACATGCTGTCACACCTATCGAAAGGGAAAATTTTTTCTAAACTAGACTTAAGGGAAGCTTACTATCGAGTGAGAATCAAGGAAGGGGACGAATGGAAGACTGCATTTAACTGCCCCATGGGGTGCTATCAATTCAAAGTCTTGCCATTTGGATTACAAGGGGGCCCTGCAGTCGTTATGCAACTAATCAATGACGTTCTAAGGGAGCACCTGTTTAAGGGGGTCCTTGTTTACTTGGACGACATTCTTATCTTTACCGAAACAAAAGAAGAACACGTCAAACTTGTCAGAGCGGTTTTAAAGAAGCTGCGAGCCGCCCACCTATATGCCAAACTCTCAAAATGCGAATTCCACCAGGAAAGGATAGACTACCTAGGCTATCGCCTATCCCCACAGGGCATTGAAATGGACCCAGAGAAGGTCAGAGCAGTATTAGAATGGGCACCACCCCGCACAAGAAAGCAACTACAAAGTTTCCTGGGCTTTGCAAATTTTTACCGCCAATTCATCCCCTCATTTGCACAGATAGCCTTGCCCCTCACCAACTTACTAAACACGAAGGGAACATCCTCAGTAAAACCTAGCCAGCCACTAACATGGACAATGGAGTGCCAAGCAGCGTTTGAGAGACTAAAGAGACTTTTTTCTGCCGAACCAGTACTAAGGCACCCAGACATGGACAAACCCTTCATAATACAGGCAGATGCAAGTGATGTGGCAGTGGGGGCTGTGCTATTACAAGAAACTGATGATGCAGTATTGCAACCCTGTGCATATACATCCAAGAAACTCACGGAAACAGAACAGCGCTGGCCTGTATGGGAGAAGGAGGCTTATGGGATACGTTGGGCATTACTCACATGGCGACAGTTCCTGGAAGGCAACAAAATCCCCTTCCAGGTGTGGACTTATCACAAAAATTTGGAAGCCCTGAAAACTTCCAGGAAACTCAATCCCAAACAAGCCCGCTGGTCCCAGCATTTTCACCAATTCCAATTTAAGCTCAAACATTACCAGGAAGAAAGAACTTCCTGGCAGATGCTCTATCTCGCATGCCCCAATATAACAGCGCACGAACCACAGACTCTAGACCAATAATGGCAGAGTCACACCTGGCAGCACCAGGAACCACAAGAACCCAAGCCAAATTAAAACCACAACTGGACAGCCAAACTGGAATTGCATTCAGAAAAAGTTTGGAAACAGATGATTGGTTCCAGAAAAACAAAAATGTGTGCACAATGAAAGACGGGTTGCCTTGGATAGGGGAAAAGTTATATATACCAACAACTCAAAGAGTAACTTTCATGCACCTTTGCCATGACACAAAATCAGCAGGGCATTTTGGATTTGTAAAAACTTTACATTTAATTAAACGGCAATTTTGGTGGCCATCCATGAAAAAGGACATTGAAAGTTATATAGCCAGTTGTCCAAAATGTGCCACGCCAAAGAGGTTGCAAGGGAAAGTGCCAGGACTATTGCAAACAGTGGCAAGTCCCTCAGCCCCCTGGAGAGAAATAGCCATGGATTGTATAGTGGAATTGCCAGAAAGCAATGGGAATACTGTGGTCTGGACGGTCACGGACTTGTTTTCCAAACAGGTGCACTTTATCCCTTGACAAAAGATTCCCACTGCAAAAGCCTTAGCAAAACTTTTCATCCAACACATTTACAGATTGCATGGGGCACCCCAACGCATCATCTTTGACAGGGGGGTGCAATTTACGTCTGCATTTTGGAAGGAATTTTTATCCCTCTTAGGAACCACTCAGGGACTGACATCTAGCCACCACCCTCAAGGAAATGGGGGGGCTGAAAAAATGAACTCAGGACTTAAGCAATATTTAAGATGTTTTCTTAGTTTCCAGCAGACCGAGTGGGCGGACTTACTCCCCTTTGCAGAAGTTGCCTACAATAATGCAGTCCACTCCAGCACGGGTTACACTCCTTTTCAAATAGCCACCGGTCAAAGTTTCAACCCCATGCCAGAATTAACCCCAAACGAACCAACGATCCCCTCGCTGAAAGAATGGATGAAAAAATTACAAAACACCTGGCCAATAGTCAGAAAAGCACTAGATGAAGCTAGGCAGGCTTACAAAACACAAGCCGATAAAAAAAGGGTTGAGCCTACACCATTCATTATAGGAGAGATGGTGTACTTATCTACAAAATACCTAAAGTCACTACAGCCCTGTAAAAAACTTGGACCAAAATACATAGGACCTTTTCCAATTAAAAGAATCATAAATCCAGTAACAGTAGAATTAGAATTACCCAAAAATCTCAGGCAAATACACCCAATTTTTCATTGCAGCTTGCTGAAAAGAGAGCATCAGTCACCTCTACGGCCAAAAATCCCCACCACCACCTCCAATCATGGTGGAGGGTGAACAACACTTCGAAATAAAGGAAGTCCTTGACTCTAGGAGATATCATGGAGCAACTCAATACCTAGTTGCCTGGAAACACCTCCCTCCCTCACAAAATGAGTGGGTCCATAAACGTCATGTCAGAGCCCTGAAGCTATTGAAGAAGTTTCACACAGAGTATCCTAACAAGCCTGACTAAATTTTATACTTGTGTTTTCTTTCAGGTGGATCTCTCTTATTGTTAAGAGGGGCCGGGATGTCAGAATCCAATTATATTTCATCTTTAAATTATCAAATATAGAAACTCCCAATTCTGCCTTCTCTGGATTCTGCCATAAGAGGGAGAGAAGGGGGAGAACAAAGGGGCTTTATGGCCCTCACTTCCTTCTTTACACTTCAAAGAGCTGAATGTGTGTTTATTGTAACCTCTAAGCGTTAACATATCAAAGAAGGGTAATTGACTTTCATGTAGTATCTGAAGTCTCCATCCAGACGGAAGAAAGAAGAAAGGAGGTGGAATTGTGATACTTGAAACCATCACTGGAAGGGGGGTTGATTGGGTGGGACTACTGGGGAACCCCTTAAAACCTTGAATGTGAGAGCTTGGACCCCAAGTCCTGTCTAGCATGCCTGCAACCATTTTCTCTTAATAAAGGATTCCTGTTGGAAGAATTATTCCAAGAGTTCTGTCTTATTAAGATGCAAAGTGGGGTGGGTCCTTAACGATCCAACTTTTTCTTCAAAAGATAGGGCCTTGGTATATATCACATTTGTTGCAAATAGCCAAGTAAGCATGAAACTCAAAAATGTGAAACTGACTCACAGTTCGAAAAAGACCATATATTAAGGTTCCCCACCTTCTGGGGAACCTGAAAAAACATGTGTTTTTCCGTATCCAAACCTTACTTCATAAGACTAGGCCTGGCATTTATCACATTTGGTTTTTTTGGGGAAATACCAAGTAAGCATGAAAACTCAAATATGTGAAACTGACCTCAAATTCGAAATGTATGCATATACTTAGGATCCCCATAGGCTGGGGAACCCGAAAAAACATGTGTTTCACATATCCAACTTTTTCTTCAAAAGATAGGCCTTGGCATTTATCACATTTTTGGCAAATAGCCAAGTAAGCATGAAAACTCAAAATGTGAAACTGACCTCAAATTCGAAATGTATGCATATACTTAGGTTCCCCATAGGCTGGGGAACCCGAAAAAACATGTGTTTTACGTATCCAACTTTTTCTTCAAAAGATAGGCCTTGGCATATATCACATTTATTTGCAAATAGCCAAGTAAGCATGAAAACTCAAAATGTGAAACTTACCTCAAATTCGAAATGTATGGATATACTTAGGTTCCCCATAGGCTGGGAAACCTGAAAAAACATGTGTTTTACGTATCCAACTTTTTCTTCAAAAGATAGGCCTGGGCATATATCACCTTTGTTTGCAAATAGCCAAGTAAACATGAAAACTCAAAATGTGAAACTGACCTCAAATTCGAAAAGTAAGCATATACTCAGGTTCCCCACCTTCTGGGGAACCCGAAAAAACATGTGTTTTCCGTATCCCAACCTTACCTTCATAAGATAGGCCTGGGCATTTATCACATTTGTTGGCAAATAGCCAAGTAAGCATGAAAACTCAAAATGTGAAACTGACCTCAAATTCGAAATGTATGCATATACTAAGGTTCCCAATAGGCTGGGGAACCCGAAAAAACATGTGTTTTATGTATCCAACTTTTTCTTCAAAAGACAGGCCTTGGCATATATCACCGTTGTTTGCAATTAGCCAAGTAAGCATGAAAACTCAAAATGTGAAACTGACCTCAAATTCGAAAAATATGCATATACTCAGGTTCCCCACCTTCTGGGGAACCCGAAAAAAGATGTGTTTTCCGTATCCAACCTTACCTTCATAAGATAGGCCTGGGCATTTATCACATTTGTTGGCACATAGCCAAGTAGCATGAAAACTCAAATGGTAAACTGACCTCAAATTCGAACTGTATGCATATAATTACGTTCCCCCATAGCTGGGGAACCCGAATAAACATGTGTTTCACATATCCAACTTTTTTCTTCAAAGATAGGCCTGGCATTTATCACATTTTTTGGCAAATACCAAGTAAGCATGAAAACTCAAATGGAACTGACCTCAAATTCGAAATGTATGGATATACTTTTCCGGTCACCAGAGGCTGGGACCTGAAAAAAAACATGTGTTTTCCGTATCCAACCTTTCTTTCAAAAGGTAGGCCTTGGCATTTATCACATTTGTTGGCAACTAGCCAAGTAAGCATGAAAACTCAAAATGTGAAACTGACCTCAAATTCGAAATGTATGCATATACTCAGGTTCCCCACCTTCTGGGAAACCCGAAAAAACATGTGTTTTCCGTATCCAACCTTACCTTCATCAGATAGGCCTGGGCATTTATCACTGTAGGACCCACCCCACTTTGCATCTTAAGAAGAAAGAACTCTTGGAATAGCTCTTCCAACAGGAATCCTTTATTAAGAGAAAATGGTTGCAGGCATGCTAGACAGGACTTGGGGTTCAAGCTCTCCCATTCAAGGTTTTAAGGGGTTCCCCAGTAGTCCCAACCAATCAACCCCCCTTCCAGTGATAGTTTCAAGTATCACAATTCCATCCCCTTTCTTCTTCCGTCTGGATGGAGACTTCAGATAACTACATGAAAGGCAATTACTCTTCTTTGATATTTTAAAGCTTAGAGGCCACAATAAACACACATTCAGTCCTTTGAAGTGTGCTGAAGGAAGTGAGGGCCATAAAGCCCCTGTGCTCTCCCCCTTTTCTCCCTCTTATGGCAGAATCCAGAGAAGGCAGAATTGGGAGTTTCTATGTTTGATAATTAAAGATGAAATATAATTGGATTCTGACATCCGTCCCCTCTTAACAATAAGAGAGATCCACCTGAAAGAAAACACAAGTAAAAAATTTAGTTAGGCTTGTTAGGATACTCTGTGTGAAACTTCTTCAATAGCTTCGGGGCTCTTACGTGACGTTTATGGACCCACTCATTTTGTGAGGCAGGGAGGTGTTTCCAGGCAACTAGGTACTGAGTTGTTCCACGATATCTCCTAGAGTCAAGGATCTCTTTTATTTCGAAGTGTTGTTCCCCCTCCACCATGATTGGAGGTGGTGGGGGGGGGATTTTTGTCCGTAGAGGTGACTGATGCTCTCTTTTCAGCAAGCTGCAATGAAAAATTGGGTGTATTTGCCTGAGGTTTTTGGGTAATTCTAATTCTACTGTTACTGTATTTATGATCCTTTTAATTGGAAAAGGTCCTATATATTTTGGTCCAAGTTTTTTACAGGGCTGTAGTGACTTTAGGTATTTTGTAGATAAGTACACCATTTCTCCTATAATGAATGGTGTAGGCTCAACCCTTTTTTTATCGGCTTGTGCTTTGTATGCCCGCCTAGCTTCATCTAGTGATTTTCTGACTATTGGCCAGGTGTTTTGTAGGCTTTCCATCCATTCTTTCAGTGAAGGGATCGTTGGGTCTTTTGGGGTTAACTCTGGCATAGGGTTGAAACTTTGGCCGTTGGCTATTTGAAAAGGAGTGTAGCCTGTGCTGGAGTGGACTGCATTATTGTAGGCAACTTCTGCAAAAGGAAGTAAGTCCGTCCAATCACTCTGTTGGAAATTTAAAAAACATCTCAAATATTGCTCAAGTACCGACTGGCCGCGTTCCGCTTGTCCATCTGTCTGAGGGTGATGGCTAGATGTCAGTCCCTGAGTGGTCCCTAAGAGGGATAAAAATTCCTTCCAAAATGTAGACGTAAATTGCACTCCCCTCTCAGAGATGATGCGTTGGGGTGCCCCGTGCAATCTGTAAATGTGCTGGATAAAAAGTTTTGCTAAGGCCTTTGCAGTGGGAGTTTTTTGGCAAGGGATAAAGTGCACCTGTTTGGAAAATAGGTCCGTGACTGTCCAGATAACAGTATTCCCATTGCTTTCAGGCAATTCCACTATAAAATCCATTGCTATTTCCCTCCAGGGGGCTGAGGGACTTGCCACTGGTTGTAACAGCCCTGGCGATTTCCCTTGCAACCTCTTTGCTGATGCACAGGTTGGGCAGCTGGCACCATAACTTTCTATGTCCTTTTTTATTGATGGCCACCAAAATTGCCGTTTAATTAAGTGTAAAGTTTTTACAAATCCAATATGCCCTGCTGATTTTGTGTCATGGCAAAGTTGCATGAAAGTTAGTCTTTGAGTTGTTGGTATATATAACTTTTCCCCTACCCAAGGCAATCCGTCTCTCATTGTGCACACAGGGTTGTTTTTCTGGAACCAATCATCTGTTTCCAAACTTTTTCTGAATTCAATCCCAGTTTGGCTGTCCAGTTGTGGTTTTATTTTGGCTTGGGTTCTTGTGGTTACTGGCGCTGCCAGTTGTGATTCTGCCATTATTGGTCTAGAGTCTGTGTTTCGTGCGCTGTTATATTGGGGCATGCGAGATAGTGCATCTGCCAGGAAGTTCTTTCTTCCTGGTAAATGTTTGAGCTTAAATTGGAATTGGTGAAAATGCTGGGACCAGCGTGCTTGTTTGGGATTGAGTTTCCTGGAAGTTTTCAGGGCTTCTAAATTTTTGTGATCAGTCCATACCTGGAAGGGGATTTTGTTGCCTTCCAGTAACTGTCGCCACGTGAGTAATGCCCAACGTATCCCATAAGCCTCCTTCTCCCATACGGGCCAGCGCTGTTCTGTTTCCGTGAGTTTCTTGGATGTATATGCACAGGTTTGCAATACTGCATCATCATTTTCTTGTAATAGCACAGCCCCCACTGCCACATCACTTGCATCTGCCTGTATTATGAAGGGCTTGTCCATATCTGGGTGCCTTAGTACTGGTTCGGCAGAAAAAAGTCTCTTTAGTCTCTCAAACGCTGCATGGCACTCCATTGTCCATGTTAGTGGCTGGCTAGGTTTTACTGAGGATGTTCCCTTCGTTTTTAGTAAGTTGGTGAGGGGCAAGGCTATCTGTGCAAATGAGGGGATGAATTGGCGGTAAAAAATTGCAAAGCCCAGGAAACTTTGTAGTTGCTTTCTTGTGCGGGGTGGTGCCCATTCTAATACTGCTCTGACCTTCTCTGGGTCCATTTCAATGCCCTGTGGGGATATGCGATAGCCTAGGTAGTCTATCCTTTCCTGGTGGAATTCGCTTTTTGAGAGTTTGGCATATAGGTGAGCGGCTCGCAGCTTCTTTAAAACCGCTCTGACAAGTTTGACGTGTTCTTCTTTTGTTTCGGTAAAGATAAGAATGTCGTCCAAGTAAACAAGGACCCCCTTAAACAGGTGCTCCCTTATAACGTCATTGATTAATTGCATAAAGACTGCAGGGCCCCCTTGTAATCCAAATGGCAAGACTTTGAATTGATAGCACACCATGGGGCAGTTAAATGCAGTCTTCCATTCGTCCCCTTCCTTGATTCTCACGCGATAGTAAGCTTCCCTTAAGTCTAGTTTAGAAAAAATTTTCCCTTTCGATAGGTGTGACAGCATGTCTTTCATGAGGGGCAGCGGGTATAGGTTGCTTTCACTGATTGTGTTCAGGGCCCTATAATCCACGCATCAACGTAAAGAGCCATCCTTCTTCTCTCTAAAAAGGACCGGGGCAGCCACTTTAGGCTTAGCTGGTTCAATGAAACCTCTCTCCAGGTTTTTTTTTTATAAATCTTTCCATTTCCTCCTTCTCCTTTGGGCTCATGGAGTATAATCTGGGTTTCGGGAGTTTTGCCCCAGGCTTGAATTCTATGGTACAGTCTGTGGGTCGGTGGGGGGGAAGCTCATTCGCCCTCTCCTCACTGAAGACTTCAGCAAGGTCCCTATATTCCTCTGGTATTTCTGTTAATCTTTTTTCCTCTCCTATGGGTGCTTTTTCTATTCTTGATTCTGGTAGCCTCCCTTGGGGTTTTAAGTCCATAGGGTCCCCCTTCGGGACTTTGATTTCTGTCGTCCTCCAATTTTACCCAGGGTTTTCCATTTTTTGCACCATTCCATCCACTAGAATCTTGGGCATCCTACCTGGTCACCACAAAACGTTTAAGTCCTCTCATGGTTGCCCAGGGAGAGGTTGTATTGGCAGAGTGGCTAGGGTAGCTGGCACCCCCCCTGCTATGGATCCACAGCTGGCCAAATGAGATTGGTTGTTCCAGTCTCATCCTGATGGATGCCCCTCTCCCCACTAGTTGTTGGGCTGCATGAGGCAGCGGGTGCAGCCAAGTCTATTAAGCTTTTCACCTTCAACAGCTTTCGGCATGGGGGGGATTAAGATAGTCACTGTTTTGAAGATGGGTGTGATGCGTCCACTTACCAGGGGTTCGTCTTCCGAGCTGTCATCTGAGGCATCCACCGTCCCTGTGGTGTAGGCTGGAGTTCTTTCCCCTTGGTGAGCAGAGGTGGGGTTTTCTGCAATTTCCATCATTTTCATGGCTGTTTCTTTTGGCTTAGCTGAATACCCTCTGGGTTTGTTGATTGGGGATCTGTCTGGGTTGTGCTGGTGGGCCTTTGAGCGGCATTCTACAGCTCGATGCCCTTCTCTTCCGCACTTGAAACACCCCATCTGCTTCTTGGCTGTATCCGATGATTTCACCGGTTGGTGTGTCAGCTCAGGCGGGGGGCGGCTCCATTGTTTTCCTCGGCGATGCCTCTTCAATATGTCGATCTCTGCTTCCTCTGCCAATACGTACCATTCCTCAAGTCGATGTGGGTCTCCTCGGGGCAGGCAAGCATCATATAGATCATAGTTTAGTCCGTCTTTGAAACGGCCAAGGAGGATGTCTTCTGGCCAATTCAGTTTGCTGGCAATGGCTCGGAATTCTTGTGTATACTCAGCCACTGGGCGTTTGCCCTGCCTCATCGTTGTTATTCTTTCACGGGCTTTGTGATCAGCCAGGGGGTCTTCAAATCGTCTTCTCAACGAGGACATGAAACGGTTGAAGTTACTGAGTTCTGGGGCATTGGAGTCATGCAGGTTCACCACCCAATCTGAAGCTGGTCCATCCAGGGCAGATTGCACGATCCGGATGCGGGCTTTGTCGCTGGGGATGTCCTGCCCATATTCCTCCATGTAGCTGAGGACTTGGGTTAGGAAAAACCCCAAGCTTGTTGGCTCCCCTTTGAATTTCACCTCCAACGGTGGACGTCTTGGAATGGATCGGTGCCTCCATTGTGGGTGGTAGTGTCTTCCGTCCAGATTTCCATCTGTGGTCCGGTAGGGGGTGGGAGCTCCTGGATCAGTAAATGTCCCTGGGGTTGCAGGTTCCACGTCCCCCTCTGTGTCTCTCCCTTTGTGGCTCCAGGAACTGGGGCGGGCGTAGGGCTCAGGAATCTCCTCTCCTAGGGAGCTGAGAGTTCTCTTCATCAGGTCACTAGCTCTCTCTAGGATCCAGTCTGAGTACGGCATACAGCTTCCTCCCTCTTCACTTGCGTGCAGGGATTTCTCCATCTCCTGCTTCCATTCTGGTTGCTTGGTTCCCCGTCTCAGGGTCACTTTTCTTGATTCCTTTCCCCACTCGCTTTTCTTTCCATCGCCCATCGACCAGCGAGGCTTGTGGTCCTGTGTCTCCACCACTTCTTCTTCTGAGAAATCTGGCCTCTCGGATCCCAACATCTGGCAAGGTTCCAACTGGGTCAGCGGCTCTCTTTCCAGGGAGTTTTCTCCCTCTCTTGCTTCGTTGTCTGACATGTTAAATTTTTGCAAAATCCCCCGGCAAGGGTCTACCTTCCAGGTGGATTAATTTTGCAAGTCCTGTCTAATGTAAGGACCCACCCCACTTTGCATCTTAAGAAGACAGAACTCTTGGAATAGCTCTTCCAACAGGAATCCTTTATTAAGAGAAAATGGTTGCAGGCATGCTAGACAGGACTTGGGGTTCCAGCTCTCCCATTCAAGGTTTTAAGGGGTTCCCCAGTAGTCCCACCCAATCAACCCCCCTTCCAGTGATAGTTTCAAGTATCACAATTCCATCCCCTTTCTTCTTCCGTCTTGATGGAGACTTCAGATAACTACATGAAAGGCAATTACTCTTCTTTGATATGTTAACGCTTAGAGGCCACAATAAACACACATTCAGTCCTTTGAAGTGTGCTGAAGGAAGTGAGGGCCATAAAACCCCTTTGCTCTCCCCCTTTTCTCCCTCTTATGGCAGAATCCAGAGAAGGCAGACTTGGGAGTTTCTA
>NW_024098236.1:0-5764 GCF_016545835.1 Crotalus tigris | reverse complement strand
AGAAAAGTCACTGCCCTCCTAACCATACCCAAGCATTCTGAGTTTGTTGGCAATGTCGATTTTAGTATGTGAGTTTATGGTGACCTAACCCTAACCCTAAGTGGAATTTTCCTCCAATGGGTTTTTCCCATGTATTTTACTAGAAAACATAGATAACACAGCCTAGAAAAGTTACTGCCCTCCTAACCATACCCAAGCACTCTGGGTTTGTTGGGAATGTCCATTTTGCTCTATGTGTTCATGGTCACCTAACCCTAACCCTAAGTGGAATTTTCCTCCAATGGGATTTTCCCATGTATTTTACCAGAAAACATAGATAAGGCAGCCAAGAAAAGTCACTGCCCTCCTAACTATACCCAAGCACTCTAAGATTGTTGCCAATGTCCATTTTGCTCTACGGGTTCATGGTGACCTAACCGTAACCCTAAGTGGAATTTTCCTCCAATGGAATTTTCCCATTTATTTTACCAGAAAACATAGATAAGGAAGCCAAGAAAAGTCACTGCCCTCCTAACTATACCCAAGCACTCTAAGATTGTTGCCAATGTCCATTTTGCTCTACGGGTTCATGATGACCTAACCCTAACCCTAAGTGGAATTTTCCTCCAATGGGATTTTCCCATTTATTTTGCCAGAAAACATAGATAAGGAAGCCAAGAAAAGTCATTGCCCTCCTAAGCATACCCAAGCACTCTAAGATTGTTGGCAATGTCCATTTTGATCTATGGGTTCATGGTGACCTAACCGTAACCCTAAGTGGAATTTTCCGCCAATCGGATTTTCCCATGTATTTTACTAGAAAACATAGATAAGGGAGCCAAGAAAAGTCACTGCCCTCCTAACCATACCCAAGCACTCTGAGTGTTGGCAATGTCCATTTTGGTATGTGAGTTTATGGTGACCTAACCCTAACTCTAAGCGGAATTTTTCCTCCAAAGCGATTTTTCCATGTATTTTACCAGAAAACATAGATAAGGCAGCCAAGAAAAGTCACTGCCCTCATAACCATACCCAAGCACTCTGAGATTGTTGGTGTTGTCCATTGTCCTCTACGGGCTTATGGTGACCTAACCCTAACCCTAAGTGGAATCTTCCTCCTGTGGGATTTTTCCATGTATTTTACCAGGAAATATAGATAAGGGAAGCCGAGAAAGTTACAGGCCTCCTAACTCATACCCATGCCACCTGGGTTTGTTGGCCAATGTCTATTTGCTCTTTCAGTCCCATGGTGACCTAACCCTAACCCTAAGTGGAATTTTCCTCCAATGGGATTTTCCCATGTATTTTACCAGAAAACATATCTAAGGCAGCCTAGAAAAGCCACTGCCCTCCTAACCATACCCAAGCACTTTGAGTTTGTTGGCAATGTCCATTGTGGTATGTGAGTTTATGGTGACCTAACCCTAACCCTAAGTCGAATTTTCCTCCAAAAGGATTTTCCCATGTATTTTACCAGAAAACATAGATAAGGCAGGCAAGAAATGTCATTGCCCTCCTAACAATACCCAAGCATACTGGGGTTGTTGGTGTTGTCCATTTTGCTCTATCGGATCATGGTGACCTAACCCTAACCCTAAATGGAATTTTCCTCCAATGGGATTTTCTCATTTATTTTACCAGAAAACATAGATAAGGCAGCGAAGAAAAGTCACTGCCCTCCTAACCATACCCAAGCAGTCTGAGTTTGTTGGCAATGTCCATTTTGATCTATGGGTTCATGGTGACCTAACCCTAACCCTAAGTGGAATTTTCTGCCAATGGGATTTTCCCATGTATTTTACCTGAAAAGATACATAAGGAAGCCAAGAAAAGTCACTGCCCTCCTAACCATACTCAAGCACTCTGAGATTGTTGGCATTGACCAATTTGCTCTATGGGTTCATGGTGACCTAACCCTAACCCTAAGTGGAATTTTCCTCCAATGGGATTTTCCCATGTATTTTACCAGAAAAGATAGATAAGGAAGCCAAGAAAAGTCACTGCCCTCCTAACCTTACTCAAGCACTCTGAGATTGTTGGCATTGTCCATTTTGCTCTATGGGTTCAGGGTGACCTAACCGTAACCCTAAGTGGAATTTTCCGCCAATGGGATTTTCCCATGTATTTTACCAGAAAACATAGATAAGGCAGCCAAGAAAAGTCACTGCCCTCCTAACCTTACTCAAGCACTCTTAGATTGTTGGCATTGTCCATTTTGCTCTATGGGTTCATGGTGACCTAACCGTAACCCTAAGTGGAATTATTCGCCAATGGGATTTTCCCATGTATTTTACGAGAAAACAGAGATAAGGCAGCCAAGAAAAGTCACTTCCCTTCTAACCATACCCAAGCACTCTGGGTTTGTTGGCAATGTCCATTTTGGTATGTGAGTTTATGGTGACCTAACCCTAACCCTTAGTGGAATTTTCCTCCAATGCTATTTTCCCACGTATTTTACTAGGAAACAGATAACACAGCCTAGAAAAGTTACTGCCCTCCTAACCATACCCAAGCACTCTGGGTTTGTTGGGAATGTCCATTTTGCTCTATGAGTTCATGGTGACCTAACCCTAACCCTAAGTGGAATTTTCCTCCAATGGGATTTTCCCATGTATTTTACGAGAAAACATAGATAAGGAAGCCAAGAAAAGCCACTGCCCTCCTAACCATACTGAAGCACTCTGAGATTGTTGGCATTGTCCATTTTGCTCTATGGGTTCATGGTGACCTAACCGTAACCCTAAGTGGAATTTTCCTCCAATGGGATTTTCCCATTTATTTTACCAGAAAACATAGATAAGGCAGCCAAGAAAATTCATTGCCCTCCTAACCATATCGAAGCACTCTGAGTTTTTTGGAAATGTCCATTTTGGTATATGAGTTTATGGTGACCTAACCCTAACCCTAAGTGGAATTTTCCTCCAGTGGGATTTTCCCATATATTTTACTGGGAAATATATATAAGGCAGCCTAGAAAAGTGATTGACCTGCTGACCATACTCAAGCACTCTGAGTTTCTTGGCAATGTCCATTTTGCTCTTTGGGTTGATGATGACCTAACCCTAACCCTAAGTGGAATTTTCCTCCAATGGGATTTTCCCATGTATTTTACCAGAAAACATAGATAAGGCAGCATAGAAAAGGCACTGCCCTCCTAACCATAACCAAGCACTCGGAGTTTGTTGGCAATGTCCATTTTGGTAGGTAAGTTTATGGTGACCTAACCTTAACCCTATGTGGAATTTTCCTACAATGGGATTTTTCCATGTTTTTTACCAGAAAACAGATAAGGCAGCCTAGAAAATTTAGTGCCCTCCTAACCATACCCAAGCACTCTGAGTTTGTTGGCAATGTACATTTTACTATGTGAGGTTATGGTGACCTAACCCTAACCCTAAGTGGAATTTTCCTCCAATGGCATTTTCCTATTTATTTTACAAGAAAATATAGATAAGGAAGCGTAGAAAAGTCACTGCCCTCCTAACCATACCCAAGCACTCTGAGTTTTTTGGCAATGTTGATTTTACTATGTGAGGTTATGGTGACCTAACCCTAACCCTAAGTGGAATTTTCCTCTAATGGGATTTTGCCATGTATTTTAGAAGAAAACATAGATAATGCAGCCTAAAAAAGTCACTGCCCTTCTAACCATACCCAAGCACTCTAAGATTGTTGGCAATGTCCATTTTGCTCTACGGGTTCATGATGATCTAACCCTAACCCTATGTGGAATTTTCCTTCAATCGGATTTTCCCATGTATTTTACCAGAAAACATAGATAAGGCAGCCAAGAAAAGTAACTGCCCTCCTAAACATACCCAAGCACTCGGAGTTTGGTGGCAATGTCCATTTTGGTAGGTAAGTTTATGGTGACCTAACCTTAAACCTAAGTGGAATTTTCCTCCAATGGGATTTTTCCATGTTTTTTTACCAGAAAACAGATAAGGCAGCCAAGAAATGTCACTGCCCTCGTAACCATACCCAAGCATTCTGAATTTGTTGGCAATGTCCATTTTGGTATGTGAGTTTATGGTGACCTAACCCTAACCCTACATGGAATTTTCCTCCAATGGGATTTTCCCATTTATTTTACAATAAGATATAGATAAGGAAGCCTAGAAAAGTTACTGCCCTCCTAACCATACTCAAGCACTCTGGGTTTGTTGGGAATGTCCATTTTGCTCTATGTGTTCATGGTCACCTAACCCTAACCCTAAGTGGAATTTTCCTCCAATGGGATTTTGCCCTGTATTTTAGAAGAAAACATAGATAAGGCAGCCTAAAAAAGTCACTGCCTTTCTAACTATACCCAAGCACTCTGAGTTTTTTGGTAATGTCGATTTTACTATGTGAGGGCATGGTGACCTCACCCTAACACTAAAAGGAATTTTCCTCCAATGGGATTTTCCCATTTATTTTACCAGAAAACATAGATAAGGCAGCCAAGAAAAGTCACTGCCCTCCTAACCATACCCAAGCATTCTGAGTTTGTTGGCAATGTCCATTTTAGTATGTGAGTTTATGGTGACCTAACCCTAACCCTAAGTGGAATTTTCCTCCAATGGGTTTTTCCCATGTATTTTACTAGAAAACATAGATAACACAGCCTAGAAAAGTTACTGCCCTCCTAACCATACCCAAGCACTCTGAGATTGTTGGCATTGTCCATTTTGCTCTATGGGTTCATGGTGACCTAACCGTAACCCTAAGTGGAATTTTCTGCCAATGGGATTTTCCCATGTATTTTACCAGAAAAGATACATAAGGAAGCCAAGAAAAGTCACTGCCCTCCTAACCATACTCAAGCACTCTGAGATTGTTGGCATTGTCCATTTTGCTCTATGTGTTCATGGTGACCTAACCCTAACCCTAAGTGGAATTTTCCTCCAATGGGATTTTCCCATGTATTTTACCAGAAAAGATAGATAAGGAAGCCAAGAAAAGTCACTGCCCTCCTAACCTTACTCAAGCACTCTGAGATTGTTGGCATTGTCCATTTTGCTCTATGGGTTCAGGGTGACCTAACCGTAACCCTAAATGGAATTTTCCGCCAATGGGATTTTCCCATGTATTTTACCAGAAAACATAGATAAGGCAGCCAAGAAAAGTCACTGCCCTCCTAACCTTACTCAAGCACTCTTAGATTGTTGGCATTGTCCATTTTGCTCTATGGGTTCATGGCGACCTAACCGTAACCCTAAGTGGAATTTTCCGCCAATGGGATTTTCCCATGTATTTTACGAGAAAACAGAGATAAGGCAGCCAAGAAAAGTCACTGCCCTTCTAAACATACCCAAGAACTCTGGGTTTGTTGGCAATGTCCATTTTGGTATGTGAGTTTATGGTGACCTAACCCTAACTCTAAGCGGAATTTTTCCTCCAAAGCGATTTTTCCATGTATTTTACCAGAAAACATAGATAAGGCAGCCAAGAAAAGTCACTGCCCTCATAACCATACCCAAGCACTCTGAGATTGTTGGGGTTGTCCATTTTCCTCTACGGGCTTATGGTGACCTAACCCTAACCCTAAGTGGAATCTTCCTCCAGTGGGATTTTTCCATGTATTTTACCAGGAAATATAGATAAGGAAGCCTAGAAATGTTACAGGCCTCCTAACTATACACATGCACTCTGGGTTTGTTGGCAATGTCTATTTTGCTCTTTCAGTTCATGGTGACCTAACCCTAACCCTAAG
This sequence comes from Crotalus tigris, assembly GCF_016545835.1. Taxonomy (NCBI): domain Eukaryota; kingdom Metazoa; phylum Chordata; class Lepidosauria; order Squamata; family Viperidae; genus Crotalus; species Crotalus tigris. The sequence continues at coordinate 90 of NW_024098236.1, read as the reverse complement.
TGGAATCTTCCTCCAATGGGATTTTCCCATGTATTTTACCAGAAAACATATCTAAGACAGCCTAGAAAAGGCACTGCCCTCCTAACCATA
>NW_024098235.1:0-7522 GCF_016545835.1 Crotalus tigris | reverse complement strand
GGTATGAACTGATTGGGTGGAGCTTGGCTGTGTTCTGATTGGGTGGAGGTGTGTTCTGAATGGTTAGGGGCTTGGCTGTGCTCTGATTGGCTGGGGGAGTTTTCTGTTTGGTTGTGCTCAGGTTAGTCTGAGTTGCAGAGGGGTTTAAGATTTTGGGGCTGCCTTGCTATTTTTTGGCTTTCGCGTCGTGCCTGCTACTCTCATGGAGGGTTCAGTTGCTTCATGTATGGATTGGAGGGGTTTAAAGTGGCTAAGATGCAGCTGTGGTCTGGCTTTGGGTTTGTGGCGTGCCATTCATCAGTGTGGCTTTGGGTTTGTTTTGCTGGATGTGTGGTGGTGACATCTGTGTGGTTTTTGTGAGTGTGGGTCTGGTATCATTTTTTGTGTTAGGGAGTCGTTTGTCAATAAGGGCGGGTTTCCAAATGGCTGGTAGGCGGGAGGTATCATCTCGCTTGTTCATGCTGTGTGGGCGTTTTTCTATCTCGATAGTTTCTCTGATTATTCTGTTATTAAAATGTTCACTTTGGGCAATGGTTCTGGTATTTTTAAAGTCAATTTCATGTCCTGTGGCTTTAAGGTGTTGGACCAGGGAAGATGTTGGTTCCTCTTTTTTGACTGAGTTCTTATGTTCTTCAATGCATGCACTTATTCTTCTGTTGGTTTGTCCGATGTATGTGGTGGGACAAGTGGTGCATGGGATTTCGTATACTCCTTGATTTTCTAATTCAATTTTATCTTTGGGGTTTCTAAGGATGGTGGATATTTTTCTGTTGTGCAGAATGCTGTTTTGATGTTGTGTTTATATGGAGGATCTTACTGATTCTGTCTGTGATGCCTTTTATGTATGGGAGGATGTCTTTGCCATTTTCTTGTTCTTTGTCTTGGATTTTAGTGGGGGTTTCTTTTTGGATTAGGTTTGTAATCTTATTTCTATGGAATCCATTGGATGTTAGTATATTGGTGAGAGTGTGTAGTTCGGATTTGAAAAAAGGGGGGGGGAAAGGTGGTTTGTTCGCAGCTAAGAAGCGGTTGTGTTCTGGCAGATGATGTCTTGGCTACAGAGTTATCTGTGCTGGTGGTGTGAGAGAGCGGGCAGATAGCGGTTTGTGTGTGTTTTCTTCTGGTAGATGGTGTGTCCTAGGGAGCCATTGGATTTCTTGTAGACTAAGACATCCAGGAAGGGAAGTTGGTTGTTAGCTTCTGTTTCCATTGTGAACTGTATTTTGGTGTGTAGGCTGTTGAGGTGTGTGAGGAAGTTGTCCAGTTTTTCTTTCCCATGTGGCCAGATTATGAAGGTGTCGTCTACGTATCTGAGCCAGAGTTTGGGTTTGTGATCCGATTTTTCTAGAGCTTGGGTTTCAAAGTGTTCCATGTAGAGGTTGGCAATGACAGGTGAGAGGGTTGATCCCATGGGTGCTCCTTCTGTTTGTTTGTATTTTTGTCCATTATAGATGAAGTATGTGTTGGATAGGCAGTGGTTGGTCAGATCTAAGATGTGTTTTGGGGGGGGGGGTTATATTTGTTTTGGATAGCTGTCAAGGCTTCTTTGATAGTCACTTGGGTGAGAGGGATAATGACATCGTGAAGCTCACTAGTTTAGGTCGCCATGGCTGTAGTTTTGTTTCTTTATATGATCTCTAGTAAACTGGGGGGGGGGGAATGAGTTTTTTTTTATATTGTGTGGAGGTGATGGTATTATTCTTCTGCATAGGGCTGTAGTTGTTTGGCGAGAAATTTGGCTATGTTTTGTAGAGGTGAGCCTATGGAGCTGACTATAGGTCTGAGTGGGGTTCCTTCCTTGTGTATCTTGGGGAGACCATAGAGTTTGGGGCATCTGGATGATTTCTCTCTGGGAATGATTCTTTGCTGGATCTCTTCGCTAATGGGGAGGCTTTTATTTTGGATCTGGTGGTTTTTTCCAGGTAGGTGGTGGGATCTGTATTTAGGGGTTTGTATGTGGAGTCTTGGAGTAGGTTGGTTAATTTGGTTTGGTAGTCAGATGTGTTCATAACCACCGTGGCGTTGCCCTTGTCTGCTTGTAGGATTATTATGCTGGTGTCTTCTTTAAGGTTACGTAGTGCTGTCTGTTCCTCTTTGGGTAAGTTGCTTTTGGGTGGCTTGCTGGTGCAGAGGATGTTGGTGATTTCTAGTCTGATTCTGTTGGCGTCGTCGGGGTTGATTTTAGTCAGGCTGGTTTCAACTCCACATATAATGGTTTCAGTGGGGATGTGTTTGGGAGCGACTGCAAAGTTGAATCCTTTGGAAAGGACATTGGTTTCAGCTTTGGTGAGGATCCTATCTGAGATGTTATGCACTGTTTGCTTCATGTGTGGCTGTGAGGGGGGAGGGGTTTGTTTCTGGCGTTCTTGTAGTCTTCGGAGTTTGTTGGTGTGTGTATCTGTCTTGAAGGTGGTCTGTGTTTCGGCTCTCCAGATGGCGAGTTGTTTGGATTTGTCCCAAAGTGCGGGGTGGATCTTGTTGCTGAGTCTGAGGTGGAGTGTGAGGAGATCTTTGTTAATTCGGTCTAGGAGGAATCTTTTTGTGTGAAGTTCATTTCTGATTAGGTTTCAAAAAGAAACCCCCACTAAAATCCAAGACAAAGAACAAGAAAATGGCAAAGCCATCCTCCCATACATAAAAGGCATCACAGACAGAATCAGTAAGATCCTCCATAAACACAACATCAAAACAGCATTCTGCACACACAGAAAAATATCCACCATCCTTAGAAACCCCCAAGATAAAATTGAATTAGAAAATCAAGGAGTATACGAAATCCCATGCACGCGACTTGTCCCACCACATAACATCGGACTAAAAATCCAACAGAAGAAGTAAGTGGGGGGGGCCTCCCCACGGCAGATTGAAGAACATAAGAAACTCAGTCACAAAAGAGGAAACCAACATTCCCCGTCCAACAACCTTAAAACTACAGACATGAAATTGACTTTAAAAAGACCCATACCATTGGGCCAAAAGTGAACATTTGAAAAAATTAACAGAATAATCAAGAAGCCATCGGATAGACAAACTATGTGTAGCCCACACAGCATGGAACAAGAGAGATGTATAGATACCCCGTAGGGGGGGGGGGGGGGGACCTCACACCGGCCTACCAGCCATTTGGAAACCTTGCACCCGCCCTTCATTGACAAACGACTCCCTAACACAAAAAATGATACCAGACCCACACTCACAAAAACCACACAGGAGGTCACCACCAAACATCCACGCAAAAAACAAAACCAAAGCCACACTGACTATGAGGCACGACCACAAACCAGAAGCCAGACCACAGCTGCATCATTAGCCACTTTAAACCCCCCCAATCCATACATGAAGCAAACTGACACCCTCCATGAAGAGGAAGCACGACCACGAACACGAAGCCCAGGAATGGCAGGGCAGCCCAAAATCTTGAATCCCTCTGCAACTCAGACTAACCTGAGCACAACCAAACAGAACACTCCCCCAGCCAATCAGAGAACAGCCAACCCCCCAGCCAATCAGAGCACAGCCAACCCCCCAGCCAATCAGAGCACAGCCAAGCCCCTAACCAATCAGAACACACCTCCACCCAATCAGAACACAGCCAATCTCCCACCCAATCAGTTCATACCTCCACTGGCAGTTAAAAGGAAGAAACAGCCAAGACCACACACTGTTGCTCGAGGCACGAAGCTGAAAGCACCAGCCTGAAGATGACGAATGGGACTTCGTCGAAACGTCGCCAAGACACTTCCAATTTTAAACGTGGGAGAAAACACCGAACTTAAACCAAAGACTCCTATACTATATATATATATATAATATAATTGGAATGAATAAGAAAGCACTTTCACACAGTAGAGTTTTAAAGTTAAAGATACTTTAATTAAAGTATTTTACTATATTAAAAGGTTGCCAAGCTTTCGTTGTGAAAACTCCCCAACATCTTCAGGGCTGAGAGACCGTTTCTAACAAGGTGATTCAAACGGGTTCCATAGACGTCTGCACGTGGTTCCTAGACTGTGCTAGCATTCCCTGCTGAACAGCTGATAGGTGGGAGGGGGAGAATCGGAGTAAAGATTTCTTCTGTCGTTCTCTCTAGCACTTTCCGTCGACCTCAGGGGGTATTGTTAAAGTTATGTTCCGCCCTCTCCCAGCAGTACTGGCTCTCGTTGCAGTGGGGGGATTTAGTTTGATGTCATTGTGTATCCTACCATGGAGGCGGGGCTTCATCGGCTGCAATTTAACATCTTTCCTCTGCTGCGTGCTCCCATATTTATCTTCGCTCGCATGTACAAGCATCAACTGGATGTGATATTTTTCAGTGTTTGAATCATCCTCCTCCATCATGGTGTCCCCCATGCTCATCTTCCCTTGTAGGTCAATATTCAAGTTAAATCCCCCCCATTTCTGTGAGCAAAAGTCTGTTGGTATTTGGGCAGATTCCCCGCTCATGTTACTTTCCCTTTTATCAAGCGAACGGGTCGTCATCACATGTTTTTTCTCCCCTCTCTGTATGGGATATCCACCTTTATTATTATTATGGGTAGTTCTAAATTTAGTGGTTCTATCCTCAAATTTCTTAAGCGCTCCAATGTCATTATTGTTGTTTTCTCCAATTAAAGGGGGTGTGGTTTCCCCTTGATATTGTTGGGGGGGTTCTGGGTAGTCTATATCAGATTGTTTCTGGTAGGGAGGAGGTGTAGCTCCTGGTTTAGAATGTTGTGGATGTTGATTGTAAGGTTTGTGATATAAAGGATGATGGTTTGAGTTCCATTTTCGTAGCGCTTGTTGTGCTGGGTGCAAGTCAATGTGACGATTGATTGAGTTGTTATTCGAGAACCATGCTTCTTTTAGCAGCCGACCTCCCTTCGTGGCATCACTGGCTATGATAAGGGTGTTATTGAAGTCAAACTGATGGCCTTGTTGTGCCATATGCATCCAAAGTTGTGAGTGTGGTTCACCTCGTTTTATGGCCAGTTTGTGTTCGTGGAGGCGAGTTTTCAAGCATTTGGCTGTTTCTCCCACATAGTTGCCTTCGCAGTTTTTGCAGTTGATCTTATAAACAATAGCAGATTTCTCCATGGTAGGTCGGGGGTCCTTTGGACGCATAATTTTTGATCGTAGGGTTTGGTTAGGTTTGTGAGCTACTTCTATACCATGGGGTGCTAGTAGTCTGGCTGTGGCCTCTGAGATGTTACTTAGGTATGGGAGGGAGATGCGTGTTTTTTGTAGGGGGGAATCCCTTCTTCGTTGGGTGGTCTGGTGCTGGAAAGTTGTACAATGTCGTTTGATAAATTTTACTGGATAACCGTTATATATGCACGTACGGAAGAGGTGTCTCCTCTCTTCTTTCTTATATTCATCCGTGCTGCAGTGGGAGTCAACGCGTTTAAATAACGTTTTAATGCAGCTGATTTTATGTGAAACAGGATGATTACTCTGGTAATGGAGGATTCTATCCGTGTGGGTTGGTTTATGGAATACCTTCGTATGTAGGTATCCATCTGGTTGACGGTGGATGGAAACATCTAAGAAGGCAAGAGAATTGTGTCTTTCTTCCTCTACATTAAACTTTATGTCAGAGTAGATGGAATTTAATATTCCCATAAATGTAGTTACATGTTGTCTTTTGACAATAGCAAATGTATCGTCCACGTATCGAACCCAAAATTTGGGTTGGTATGAAGTCATAGCCTTATGTTCAAGCTGTTGAAGGACTACCTCAGCTATAATACTGGAGATGGGGGAGCCCATCGGGGTTACTTTTATCTGTTCATAGATGGTACCTTGGAATGTGAAATAAGTCTGATTGGAGGAAACAACAATAATGACATTGGAGCGCTTAAGAAATTTGAGGATAGAACCACTAAATTTAGCACTACCCATAATAATAATAAAAGTGAATATCCCATACCGAGAGGGGAGAAAAAACATGTGATGACGACCCGTTCGCTTGATAAAAGGGAAAGTAACATGAGCGGGGAATCTGCCCAAATACCAACAGACTTTTGCTCACAGAAATGGGGGGATTTAACTTGAATATTGACCTACGAGGGAAGATGAGCATGGAGGACACCATGATGGAGGAGGATGATTCAAACATTGAAAAATACCACATCCAGTTGATGCTTGTACATGCGAGTGAAGATAAACACGGGAACACGCAGCAGAGGAAAGATGTTAAATTGCAGCCGATGAAGCCCCGCCTCCATGGTAGGATACACAATGACATCAAACTAAATCCCCCCACTGCAACGAGAGCCCATACTGCCGGGAGAGGGCGGAACATAACTTTAACAATACCCCCTGAGGTCGACGGAAATGTGAACAAAAGTGCTCGAGAGAACGACAGAAGAAATCTTTACTCCGATTCCCCCTCCCACCTATCAGCTGTTCAGCAGGGAATACTAGCACAGTCTAGGAACCACGTGCAGACGTCTATGGAACCCGTTTGAATCACCTTGTTAGAAATGGTCTCTCAGCCCTGAAGATGTTGGGGAGTTTTCCCAACGAAAGCTTGGCAACCTTTTAATATAGTAAAATACTTTAATTAAAGTATTTTAACTTTAAACTCTCCTGGTGAACGCGCTTTATTCATTTCATTTATAATTATGCCCGGGAGTCGCATTTTCACCATCCTTATTGAATTTTATGATCGAGCAGTACTGCTCACAGCCAGAAAATGGGAGAAATTGACAAGACGCATCTCAGCAGCTTACCGCAGAATAGCGTTCCTACACACCTGCTCTCGAGAGGACCTCCCACCCAAGATGTTAAGAAGGAAACCTGTTATTGATACAAATGAATGCATACAAGCCCTCCATCGGTTTCAACGCCAGACGGTTAAAGCCCTTATTAACGACCAGCACAGACGTGTAGAAAATTTTAAAAAATGGGCTCTTGAACTTCAAAGACATTGTAACTCGACTTTATCAGAACACCACTTCCAAGCACTGAGTCATCACATCCAAATGGTAGCTAGAAAAACGAACCAAGAAACAACAGCACACCTCCAACGTAAGATGAATGCCATACGTAAGTCCCAATATAGTAATTTTACCAATAGAGTGGTTTGTAACCTCTCTTCCAAACCTCTGACCAACTCACAACTCACCCTACTGCAACGTGATACTAATCATAACCTTATGGATGCCTACCCTTTAGATTTTATATCTGCACTGGAGCCTGCTATGCCTCATATGGGGACAGATGAAGACACCAGAAATTCCATTAGACAACAGATCACAGGGCTACTTACTAACCACAGGTACCATCACACCCTATCTAGAGAAGAAACTGGAGGTCTTACACAACTTAAAAGAGATGATACTATTGTCATACTTCCTGCAGACAAAGGTAGGGTGACTGTTATTATGGATAGAACACTGTATACAGCTAAAGCACTTGAACTCTTGAATGATAAGTTGGCCTATAGAGTAATTAAAAAAGACCCCTCAATAACGCTCAAAAATAAAATCAACAAACTGCTAAACAACTTTAAGCGTTGTAAGAAGATCGGAGATGACACCCT
>NW_024098234.1:0-152281 GCF_016545835.1 Crotalus tigris | reverse complement strand
TGCCTTTCATGTAGTTACCTGAAGTCTCCATCCAGACGGAAGAAAGAAGAAAGGGGGTGGAATTGTGATTCTTGAAACTATCACTGGAAGGGGGGTTGATTGGGTGGGACTACTGGGGAACCCTTTAAAACCTTGAATGGGAGAGCTTGAACCCCAAGTCCTGTCTAGCATGCCTGCAACCATTTTCTCTTAATAAAGGATTCCTGTTGGAAGAACTATTCCAAGAGTTCTGTCTTCTTAAGATGCAAAGTGGGGTGGGTCCTTACATTATGTCTGTATGAAGATAATATATGCAGGTATTCCCTGAGTTAAGAGAGCAGTGGAGACCAGAATTCTTAGATGGGTGATGCATCCCTTAGAGCAGGAGTGTCAAACTGCCGGCCCATGGGCCAGATGTGTCACGTCAAAACCGCGCCCACTCCATTGCTGGCAATGGGAAAAAAGTCGTGATACATTGTGACACGTCATGTGACATCGCAAGTTTGACACCCCTGCCTTAGAGGATTGTTGTGTTAGTCAGAAAGTTTTTTTGTGGATATATATAATTCCTTGGTTGTTTTCTCCCATTTTTACTATTTTTTAATATTATGCAGGCCTCTTGAACCCTTAGGGTGTTGGGAAAGGAAGTGAAAAAAGCAGACTCAATGATAAAAGGATTTCAAGAAAAGACTAAATGGTACAGCAGAATATATTATTTCCTCCAATTTATTCCAATAACAGCCTGTTGAAAAGCAAGAAGTAGGCTATTCTTACTAGACTCTTATTTTTATTTCCATGAAATGTTTAATTAAGATGCCATATTAATAGCATGGCTGGGTTGCAGCTTCTCAACTGGATATTACAATAATGATTGTGCAGAAAGTAATCTCACCACTGTTCCAGAAAATGTGCTGCTGACATCTATCCTATGGTTCACAGGTTAATGGAACAATATGGCATCTGACTGTTAGAATATGTATCATCCAAACATCAGAGATACAGTGCTGGACTTCAGATAGATCCAGAACCAAATTCTCATTTGTCCCTAGAGATTTCACACCAGTCATTTTATTTTTCTGTCTCATCTATCTTACAGGTTTTTATTATGTGTTTAACAAAAGTGGAAATCTATATGTAAGATGTCTTGAACTCTCAGGGAAGAAGTTAGGATAAAAGACAAGCAATACAAAATAAAATAAATTCCATTTGCCCCAAAAAGTTTTGCTTTTATTTTTGCAAAGAATGCCTATTACTCATATAGTTCTAAGAATGTTATTTTCCAAGATACTATTTTTAAATAGTAGCAAATATTTTATCTTTTGATCATTTACTTATTTGTTTTATGATAAATTTGGCACTATTTGTCAGTACTGTTTCCTATGTGCAAATGGAAAATGTTGTATTAAATTATAAACTACACTGAAAAGTTAATTTCATGCCTAACATTCCCATATTCATGGAATAAATATGCTTAAGTATTGACATTTTGATCCTCATCTGTAATTCTTCTCATACTTGAAACACTCACCGCTATTTATTTTAGCACCATAAAGTGACTTTTGATTTATCCATCAATATTGTTGTAGTTTCTTTAACAATTGATTGAACCTTCTGAATAAAATTAGTATATGGAAGATCACACAACTGTCATTCTAAATTTTAAAAGAACCAGCAACACCAAAACTATCTATTTAATGAACTATCCAGATACATTTATGGGAGAAATAAAGTAGGACCATTAATGTCAGACCTTAGAAAAATGTCCATTGTATCTTGCTGTAACTCTTTTGTCTCATGCTGCAATCTGTTTCACCTATGTGGTCCAGAATACGGTAGAATAGAAAGACAAATGTATCAACTAAGCCAGTTCTTAGGAGGAAAGCAGGATTTCTGGTTCTCTTCTGATCACCAAGAACACAGTCTCATATCTGGGACTTTTCTGAATAAAATAAAACTTCCCCATCTTCTTTATTTAGTAATGTCTTTTTTTTTTTGAGAGCACCATTTAAAATCTTGGCTAGCTTCCATTCTGTCTAAATCTTCTATGACACTAGCAATACCACAATAACATTACAGTGGATTAGATTTCATGCCATACATAACAATAAATTTCAACCCCTCCAGATACTTAAATCCATGTTCAGGAACTGGTTTACAAGAGAAGCTGAGAGACACATGTCTAGATTAGCTATTTAATTGTAGGACAAGAAGAAAGCCATATATACAGAAAAGGTCTGCTAATATAGTACATAGAAATCAAAGTCTGTATGTCTGCCTCCAGAATTTAATTTCTAGACCTCTCCTTTCAATATTTCAAATCAGTGGAAATGAGGCCTGCATCTTCATAGCTAAGACTGAAAGACATTTGCTTACTGTCTGATTGAAAACAAGTGGATCCTGCCTTATCACTTTCCTTTCTAATACCAAGATTTGGACAATGGACAGATCCTTATGTCAAGCATATGAGAAGAATTACAGATGAGGATGATCAAAATGTCAATACCTAAGCATATTTGTTCCATGGATATGGTTAGCTAATCATTGTACTGAATTGTGAGCAGCTATCAGGGAACACAAGTAGCATCCCCAAATCTGTCTCCTGTATGCCAGACTATTTCTATTGCTAAAAGAATGATAAAGGTTATGATTCTTTGTTTTTCTTCTACTCCATCATGTCTGATCCTCAGACACTGTTTGGACAACTCCCTGACTTTTTCTAGGCAACTTTTTCAGGAGTGGTTTCCCATTGCCTGCATCCTAGGGTTGAGAGAAAATTATTGGCTCAAGGTGTGTCCAAGGCAGGACTAGAACTCATGGCCTTAACCACTATACCAGTGATGGCAAAACTTAGAGACCGAGTGACCAAACTGCAACCCAAAACCCACTTATGCATTATTGGGTGCTGGGTGGGTGTGGCCCATTAGGTGGGTGTGGCTGTGGTGGTAACAGCAGACTGGGTGGGACTAAAAAGTTCAATCAATCAATTCCAACTCTGCAAGATCTTTTTTTTTCCGCGAGAAGTTGAAATTGACTGATTGAACCTTTTTTTTTTGTACACGGCGGTGGAGACCTAAAGCGAAAAGGTTTTATAAAACCCAGCTGAAGGCTAGGACTGGAGTGACGGCGCATGTGCCCACAGAGAGGGCTCTGAGTGCTGCCTCTGGCACCCTTGCCATAGGTTCACCACCACTGCACTATACCAAACTGTCCTCTGTGATTGTTTGTCCCTATGTAAAACTGTTGTGATTTTTTTTTTAGGGTAGTTACATTGAAAAACTAAATATGAAACAAAGAGAGGAGTCTAGAGAGATCAAAGCTGTAACTAGTTTTACTTATTATTTATTACTTCCAGGGTTGTATATTTTCATCAGTAGTGTCAGTCTTTTTATGAATTATAGTATCTTACTGACCTTTACATGAAAAAAAAATCTTTTGGTTGAAGTTACATTCTGCCTCTTTTGTGGTAGTGGTACTGAAACTTTGTTGTTGTTGTTAATTGCGAAGTCATGTCCGACCCATCCTGACCCCATGGACAACGTTCCTTCAGGTCTTCCTGTCCTCTACCATCTTCTGGAGTCCATTTAAGTTCACGCCCTACTGCTTCAGTGACTCCATACAGCCACCTCATTCTCTGTCGTCCCCTTCTTCTATTGCCCTCAATCTTTCCCAGCATTAGGCCCTTCTCCAGTGAGCCCATCCTTCTCATTAGGTGACCAAAGTTTTCATGGCAAAGATACTGGAGTGGTTTGCCATTTCCTTCTCCAGTGGATCACATTTTGTCAGAACTCTCTGCTATGACCTGTCCGTCTTGGGTGGTCCTGCACGGCATAGCTCATAGCTTCATTGAGTTACGCAAGCCTCTTCACCATGACAAGGCAGTAATCCATAAAGGGGACTGAAGCTTTAGAACAACCTTTATCATCCTCATGATAAGTTGGACTTCAAATTCCATAATTTTAGAAAAATCAAGGTTTTGTTTGTGTATATATTTTAAGAAATGTGGTATGGACTTCTTAGTAAGTTATGTTACACTTCTTTAGTTCTACCTGAGCTCATTTTCATCTTAGCCAGTATCTAAACTTCCCTTTGTCTCATCTTGTGTCTTTCGCTGGACTTTATAACAGTGTTGTGCAAGGAATTATAAAAGCATAGATGCCCAGATTTAGCTCAACTCCTAAAATTACACAGGCACATCTGTGCAGGATTTTTTTTTTTTTTTTTTAAAAAGCGCAACCACATCAGTGGTGGGATTCAGCCAGTTTGCACCACTTCGGCAGAATTGGTAGCTATTTTTTTGTTGCCCAGGCCACTCTGTATGTCCAAATATGAACTTGACCTGATCTTGCTTAGATTACAAGTTCAGACAAGTACCAGGTGACAATTCCTTAGGTCAAGTTTGTAGTGTTACACATTATCTTGTTGTAAGCGTTATATCCTGATAGTTGCTGTAATTATTTGCAAAATGTTCAATTAGTTTTTATGACTGTGTATCAGTGAAGTCTGAAGGCTTTAGAAATGGTGTAGTAATCTTTTACAGACTGATAGGCATCAATTACTTCCTTATTGAGATCCTCAGAAATAACTTTTGAATAGGACATGGCATATTGTACTTCTTTGTCAGGAACAGAGCTAAAAATCTTTAGACCAAATCAACTCTGATTTTTGTAAAAAAAAATCCCCACTAAAGCTTCTATTACCTTTATATATCATCTGGACTCACACAAAGTTTTGATAATATTCAGTGGCAATTATATGAAAAATTTCTGGAAATCCAAAAGGAATTAATGTTTTTTTGTAGAACTATAAGATTTCCCCCCAAAAAGAAAAAGAAACTAGCAGAAATAACATTATTTATTCATCTATAGAAAACATTTTAAATCAATATCTACTTTATGATTCTATCTGAATTATTTGCAAAACTCATTGAGTTTAAACTGCAATCCCTTGTGGAAACATATTTAATAAAGGCATGTTTGATGTAATGTCTTTAAAGATCTAAGGGAGGAAAGCTGATAAATATGTATATTTGAGAAATAAATTTGAATTAGCTGTGTGAACTATTATAATATACTAGTAAATTGGTTCCATTTGCAATGACATGTAATATTAGCTACTGTTGCTCAGCTTTGCAGAATGCCATTTTTCTTTCCTCCATCCCTCCTTAGATTCATGTGCACACATACTCATACTTCTTATATTCAGTTGGGTGCTTTGGAAGAAACACATTTTGCCAGACTATAAACTTCAAAATTGGCACATAAATGAGAATGACAGGCACAAGCTAAATGGAAATGATAGCACTAATGCTAAAAACCACTTATATTATTTTTAATTTGCTATAAGAAAAAGTACTTGTCTAATTGAGAAATAATGGTCATTGATGCCTGTCACTGGGAGACTGATAGGGAGTATCTCAGTAGGATTCTTCATTATGACTCACCTGAGGAGAACCTATATTACGGAGAGCAAGCTGGCAGAGGCTGAAGTTAATGGTGTTATAATGGACAGGAAGCTGTGCTGGCAACTATAAATATGCTTCTGAGGAATCTGTTAGATCATTTGCATAAATTTAAATGATCAGGAGACATCAAGATTTTCAAATTGCTTAACTGCTATTATGGCAGCTTGCAATTACTATGCAAGTGATACCAGAACAGAGCAACATAAGAACATAAGTGGCATAACAATCACAAAGGTGATGAATGAGAGAGAGAGAGAAAAAAAACAATCATTTTCATGTAAGTCTGAACATAAAATTAATCAATTTATTTTTATATTTATATTGATTCTACAAGAACCAAATGAGAATTCATAACTATCCCATGGCCAAGATACATAAGCAGATTTTTCAGAATTACAGAAGGCCCAACAAAACAAGGATCTTTCCAGATAGGCAGCACACAGTGCTCCCGAACCATTGCTTTTTGCAGTTAAAGGCAAAGCAAACAGAAGAGTGATTTCTGTACTCTGTATGTGATGTTTATCTTATCTCAGTTTTATCTAGTGATTATTGTGTATTTTTTTTTCAAATTCTGAACAGCCAAAGTTTTCAGGTATTTAATGTGCCACCAAAAGTAAAAGTACTTCTGGACTTCTGTTGAATCAATTCATATATTTGGCCACAGTAACACATTATAAATGCACTGTAGAATGAAAGGTCTAAAGGGCTTGACATTCTCCTTCATTTGGCTCATTACTGAATTTTAGCAGCCTTTAAGTATACTACTTGCTCGTTGGAATTCCATGGTTAGAACCATTAGTGGTAGATCATCAGCATACTGCTGACTACATCCAACTCCAAATATTTGAATTGTCATCTTCAATAGTTTTGTGTAGATGCTGAATAGCATTGGGACAAGATATAATCCTGTGGAATGCTGCTATTTTTCCAGCATTGTCTTCTAGATATAAGTCAAAAACAAAAATCACAATGACTGTAAAGTAATATTACTAAGGTTGAATGCCATCAAGCTCTTAAGAAGAATACCATAGCCAATGTTACTGAAAAGCCACCAAGGGAATATGGAGAACCCACAGAATCTTACTTTGCCAATCAATCTACTTTCTTTTGTTGTAGGTCATCCATTAAGGCAAACTAAGCAATCTCTGTACCAAATGAAAGTGAGATAATGCACATAATCTACATACACAAATTATTGTGGTTTTTGCATCACAAAATTAATTGACGGCATTATCTTTTTGAACTTTTATATAAATCAATTTATTTATATTCTCAACTGTGCAGTTAAATTTTAGTAGAAAAAAGTGAGTGATTATATTGTCCCCCATTTCTTAATCAAGATGTAAACAAAGTTTCCTAATGTGAATATAGTTTGAAAGTTATAATTCTTTAAAGAAATCTGCTTACCCGAACATGTGCTGAAAAAAAACTTTTGTATCATGCTTGTGTCATTCCTTAATTTATTAAAAAAAATCCTGCCAATGTAATTTATCTTACAGAATTGTGTCAAGTGGATTGATAAATTTCCAGCCTACAGTAGTTAGGCAGAAACACACAAGGGAAATTAACACTTCCATTGTGATGGTTTTCTGGTTTGTTAACTAGTTACACATAAAGAAAAAATGTCCATCAAATTTCATTAAGGAAAAACTTTATGTAAATTAAAAATCCTAATGTATCATCATTCTCCATTTCTGTAATCTCCCTTGGATAAGGAAACCACCTGATTTATTGTAGCTTAAATATGCGCTGCCATTTTATTTCAAGGCATTCAAAACATGTCATTGAAAATGATAAAATAAAGATCTCCCAGTATGTAGACAAACCAACTTATTGTTTAAAAAACATCAGCTGATTTGTCTTCTACAATGATAATAAATAAAATTTTGAAGGTACACATAAGGTGCTAGAGCAGGGGTTCTTAACCTTTTTGTGTCATGAACCTTTTGAGAGAAATTAATACATGTCTACATAACAAATTTATAAGGAATAAAGTCTTCTTTATTAATCCACTAAATCAATAATGAAATATTCAATGAGAGATTAGGAAAAATATTTATAAATTCTTCCCATCCAAGTTCACAGATCCCTGAAATCTGCCCCAGGTTAAGAATTCCTGTGCAAGGAAAGGGATTTTCATTGTGAAATGTTGGGGTACTTTTACGTGAATGAGTTACTTATTTTTTCGATGTCAGTGTCTTGTACTGTTCAGAGAAATTGATAAATCTTGTTATTCATTTTTTTGGTCTCTATCGATCTGTTCCATGTTAGAATTGGAACATAACCACTCATCACGTTTGATATGCTACTTATCTTGCTTGCTGCTAATTTGATAGGCTTTAGTGAAACTCATTCAACAGCTTGTCTTTATTACATTATCTTGATCTAGAACCTTATTTCATAACTTTTTATCACTGATTTTTTTTATCACTGAGTTCCCTTCACTAAATCTAAAGGTATCTTTATGCCTATTTTGTATAAATATTAAACCAAAAATAGCTTAATAATGTCCCTTCTTATTGCAACTTGTAAAAAACAACTTATGAAGAAAAACTTAAGTCTGATTTAAAACAGTATCTGCTAATCCCAGAATGAATTACCAACAAGATGCTTAATTTACAATGACTTACTAACAAGCATATTTGGTCCCCCAAATCTACACATTATTCTTGCTCACATCAGAACAATACACAGACTTAATCCTTTATTCATAGGACTCTATTATTAGATTACAATCAAGTTCTATTTCTTCTAACAAATTCATTCCATCACATTAGCTCCTGATTCAGTATCAAAGGAGTAAGAGTCATAAGATATGAAAACATCATAAGATATGATTAAAATTTACAATAAGCCAGAAAGCTTATTGGAACTGTGTTTTACTTTTAAGGATTTCTGGTTTTGGATTGGGGCAGTGTTTACAATCCCTTCACATATAACTTCAGTTTCTGAAATATCTAACCTAACAGGATTAACAAGTGTGAAAAACATAAAAACGTCAGAGCATCTTTGGATCTAAACTCAAAGTTTATCAGTTACTATGATGAATTGCAGTAAGATACAGTTTTGTTTGCTTTAGAAAGAACATTTTGTATCCATCTATTAAATATTAAGATGTTATTAAACAATAGCAAAAGTGTATGCTATATCAAGAAATTAGAAATTTAATCTTCAAAGTTTACAGGTTTTCTTTAAATATTCATGGTATATTTTCAGATAGAAAAAGTTCTGCAACTTATCTTTTAAAAAATCTCTGCAGATTGGAAAAGTGCTCCAACTCATAAGGAAGTTATGAATTTTCTTTGCAGATATAATCCCAAATATATTTCAAATTAATTTAAATAAACCAATGTCACTTAGACAATATTCTATTCTTTAGCCATATGTTTTACTTTTAAATTTATTGAACTGTAATGTCAGCAACCTGCTACATGATAAATCACTATATTTTAAAAATGGATTTTCTGTAGCCAATGAAATGTTATGTCTTGGTTACTTCTCTGAAAACTATGGATGGCTATAAAATCCTTGCCAATAGGCAGGTTTTATAAAAATCATGGTGATTGTATATCAAAAGTCTACAGACAGGTTTATTTAACATTCATAGCTGTTTCCTTGTTTGCTTGATATACAGTATGCATAATCTTCTCATACCAATTCCCCCAAGTCATATTTCTTATCATCAACAGGGACATATCAATGCTCATGAATTGTCCTCAGTCAGATTTTCCACATCTGTCTTTGACAAGAGATGTTCTGGAGGCATTGCAGTGTTCCTTTTCAATCTTTGATTTAAAACCCACAAAATCAAAAAGTGAACTCAAATGAGGAGTATGTGTTACATTGGCTGACTTTGTTAAACATTGTTTGTCAGACTTTATTTTGGCTTTCCTTTTAAGTTTCAGTATGAGAGACTCAGAATATGTGTTTCAGTGTCCCAGTATTCTGTGTCACTGCCTATGGGGATCTTATCCCTTTATATAAGTCACTATATTTGCTCCAGTGTCTGATCTATGGTTGTTCTTTGGGGTAGGTTCTTGTCCTTTGGATTATATATTAATGGATGATAATGAACAGGAGAACATGAAAATGAAACGTTTATGATTATCAAAGATAAATATTACAATCCTCTATCTCTGGCAGTTGTATAAATGTATGAAGAACATTACTTTTGGTTTACTCAAATTACATTTTTACTTACTGGGAATGCAAATTGGAAGATTATTTAGAAATTTAAACTGCATATATATTAGTTTTATATTTATTTGTTTGTTTCATGTTAAGTCAACTAATTTAAATTTTAACAATTTAATTGTATAATAAAATTATCAAATATTTGTAAAATTAGTCTTCTTTAATACATGAGAGTTATATGCTTCCCCTGCTTACATATGAAACTTACCTAATTCAAAGGTTTGTACAATTGCATAACTTGAAAATATTTGGCCACCTAGTATATGAGTGTAGAGTTAACATCCCTTAAAAAATAATCAACATAAAATTTATCAGTATGACCCTCAAATTTAGAAATCATTGAGGAAATCAAAGCACATCTTGCAGCATATCCAGAAAAGAACACCGTATGGCAGGGGTGTCAAACTCAATTTCATTAGGGCTGCATCAGCATTGCGGTTGCCCTTGGGGGATGGGTGGGTGTGGCCAGAGTGGGTGGGCATGGCCAGCTCTACATCGTTCACATCAAGGGTGCCTGTGGGGGCCTGGGCAGGAGTAGGACAGATCTGAGGGTCTCTGGCAGAAGGGAGTGGGACCAGGGCAAACGCCAAGGCATGGTCCATTTCTTCATTCCTCTCAAAGCATGCACCCAGGGGGCAGGGCCAACACAGCAGGGGCTGGTTCCTCGCTCTTTCTAGACAGCCTTGTGAAGCTAATACTGAATGCTTTTCAGCATAGATGGCCACCACAAAATTATACATTGGCTCCTGGCCAGCCTGGACCAGGGCCAAGGCAGTGGGGGCCATTTCCTCACTGTTTCCAGGATGGCTTCGTGGGCCACATGAAACCACTTTGTGAGCCGCATCTGGCCCTGGGCCTTGTGTTTGACATGTCTGCCGTATGGGCAAGAATTTCTACCTCCCTGGATCCAGAAGAGCAAAATCTCCTTTAGTAAGAAGTCCCATAAAATTTACCTACCAGAAGTACTAAAAAGAGAACAGGATCTGAAAAAAGCCCATCTGTATTTGTTTAGGGTTAGATTCTATAGATACCCTGCAATAGAAGGCGTTTAGTATCTAACATTTGGCAATAGAATTCAGGAGCACTGGTGTTGTCAATGTCCGTAGTTATTTATTTTACTATTGATTTGACCTTTTCAAGCATTAATTGGTCTAAATATTCAGGAGAGGGCATGCCTGCAAAGTTATTCCTAACAGGTATGATGTCAATGAGATTGGTAGCTGTCTGACAATAGCAGAGACATTGAGCCTTTAAGGTGAAATGCGATTCTGAATCTTGTGATTAGAATCCCAGTCTGTACCTAGGCTTTAATACTTGGAATGTTAGCTTTAAGCCTCAAGACTGCATTATAGGTACATTTTGGAATCCTGAACAAAGTCCTAAGGAAATTTGACTGAATGGTTTCATAAGTTCTTAAATTTGTATATCGGCCAAGTTATATCCCATATAATAGTTGGGCAACTGTTTTAGTCATGAACAGTTTGATTGTGTTAGAATTTGCCTTCTGTGGCTTATAACATTATATTATTTATATAATATAAATATAAATGTTAAATATAATATTATAACATTATAACATTTAGTTATTGCTGGTGTGCTCTTTTGGGCAGTACAAATGGCATGATTTATGTGGGCTGTTAATTTCCTAGAGACCTGAAATACTACCCTCAAGTATTTAAAACACTGACTTGGTCTTTGGGGAATTAATTGTCCACTTGTGCATTTGTCTTTTGTTGGAGAAAACTGAAACTAAAATGTTAAGTTTATCATAGTTCACATCTAATTGTTTCTCATTATATTAGTATGGCAGGGCTCTTAGTGTTCCCATCATGCCTACAGAAGACAAGGAACAAAGAACTGCATTGTCAGCTTAGAGTAGAATTTGGAGATGTCTCTCAGCTAAATTAGACATATGAATATTAATTTCCTAAAGGGTTTAATCAGACAATTGCTATATATGTTAAAAAGCAAAGGTGCTAAAATACATCCTTGATAGCCTGGATAAAATCAAAAAGGTCCCTTCCCAAGTTACTTCTTATTCCAAGACTGGTTTTATTGTGTAGCTTATGAAGTAGGAGCAGGAGTCTTTTGTGTGTAGAGGATCACTCAGAATGTCCCCAAGTCTAACCCTTGAGATATTAAAGCAAGCTGCCTAGAAATCAATTCAAGGCAGAGTTGTTTGTATATTTGTCTGCCAGACACTGAAGCACTAGGCAATGCTGACCTAAGGATTATAAGAAGAAATCCATTGGCAAGAGTGCTGAGTAAACATTGAACAAAGCCTGTAAAAATGAGTCTCTCCAGGAAAAAAGGAAAAGAAAAAAGCAGTATCAAAGCTATAATTCATTTATCCAAAGAGATGGCTCAGAAATCCTCTAACTGTTAGACCGATCATTGAGCAGGATTGTTAAAATAGATACATGTCATATTTTCATTTCTGTTGTCTTACTAAATATATTAGTGTTGCTGTTGTTGCATCCTCAGGGTATATATCACAAAAATATACACAGTCCTTTTCTTTTGATCTTACTGTTTCAAATAGCACTGATACAAACCTGTTCTCCCATAGGGCAGAAGACTGAGTAGTTAAGAAAAAAAAAAAGGGCTAACAACATATATGCACTACACCTTAAACTGCTCCTGCTCATGCTAACTTGACTTAAATTATATTAAGAAGAAAATCCTGTTTGGACTGAGAGCTTTAACAAAGGTTTGCAAGATATTCAGTTTGGACAGCAGGCTAACCACTGGATAATTTTCCTATTGCTGTATATTCTCAGCTTTTTGTTACAGAAAGCAAATAGATCTCTCTCTCTCTCTCTCTCTCTCTCTCTCTCTCCCTCCCCCTCTCTCTCTCTCTCTCTCTCTCTCTCAGAATAGCAGAATTACAGAGTTGGAAGGGACCTTGGAGGTCTTCTAGTCCAATCCCTTGCTCAAGTAGGAAGCCCAATACTATTTCAGACAAATGGTGTCCAATGTCTTCTTAAAAACTTGCAGTGCTGGATAACACACAACTTCTGGAGGCAAGTAGTTCCACTAGAAACTAAGCAAGGAGAGAAGCAACCTAGAACTAAGGAGAAACTTCCTGACAGTTAGAACAATTAACCAGTGGAACAACCTGCCTCCAGAAGCGGTGAATGCTCCAACACTGGAGGTTTTTAAGAAGAGACTGGACAGCCATTTGTCCAAAATGGTATAGGGTTTCCTGCCTGAACAGGGGGTTGGACTAGATGACCTTCCAACTTTACTATTATTGCTATTATTATTACTGATTTATTGTTGTTATTGTCAGGAAATCTGTCCTTAATTCTAGGTTGCTTCTCTCCTTGATTAGTTTCCATCCATTGCTTCTTGTCCTGCCTTCTGGTACTTTGGAGAATAGGTTGACCCCTCTTCTTTGTGGCAATCCCTGAGATATTGGAACATTGCTATCATGTCACCCCTCATTCTTCTCTTCATTAAACTAGACATATCCAATTCAAGAAACCATTCTTTATATGTTTTAGCCTCCAGTCTTCTGATCATCTTTGTTGCTCTTCTCTGTACTCTTTCTAGAGTCTCAACATCTTTTTTAAATTGTGGTGACCAAAACTGGATGCAATATTCCAAGTGTGGCGTTACCAAGGCATTATAAAGTGGTATTAATATTTCACGTGATCTTCTTACTTTGGCATACTTCCTATTGATTCTACAGTTCAAATTTGACTTTATAATATTTAGATATTGGATTTATTAGAGTAAAACTGTGCATTATTTCTTAAAATTACAGTATTTTCCATGTTTACAATGCCTACAATGCTTTTAATAGAACAAGGTAAGGTAAAGAAATAATTAACATTAACAATGCATTTATGTGTATTTAAAATCCTTTAGGAAAAAGAAGTTTTAAATCATATAATTCTTTCTTTTTCTTTGTCCAATCCATTTTGTTCTAGCCTCTTTGTGTGGTCCATTTTATTTGTCTTTAGCAATTCAAGTGTTCACCATTTAAATATTTTTGAGAGACTATTAATTTATAATAATTTCTGTAGAGTATGAAACCAAATCTTCTATGCATGATCCATGCTTCAACAAATAAACATTTTCCAGGAAATCAAGAAGCTTTGAAGATTTGGTTTGTGTCTCTTCTGATGCATGCAGACTTGATCCTCAAAAACAGAAAATCATGACATGGAAACCTTGTAAAGGTGGTATGCAACCATGAAAAACTCAATACATCTCAGTAGAGAAACAGCTAGTTCCTCTCTCTCTAAGTCATTTTGTGATGTCATCCTTGGTTTTCTATCATGTAGAAGCCAATCGTACTGTACAGTTACTCTTTAGTAATGTCACCAGCACAATATAGAAAGGAAGCTATTTTTTGTTCACATTGTATTAAATTCTACATTGGGGAAATTGGGCCTCTTTTTTCCTACTCCTAAGATTGGTTGATTGGTTGATTGGTTGGTTGATTGATTATTTATTTATTTGATTTTTATATCGCCTTTATTACTTTGTGCGGTAAACATAACTAATATTTCTTGTCCTCCTATTTGCTCCACAACTATAATCCTGTGAGGTGAAGTGAGTTGAGAGAGACCAAGTAGCCCAAAGTCATCCATGCCTAAGATAGGAATAGAACTTGTGGTCCCCTGGTTTCTATACCAGTACCTTAACCATTATCTGGCTCTAACCTAACTGAACAAAGTACAAGTAGTCCTTGACTTACGACCAGTCTCTTAACAACCATTTGAAGTTATTACCATGGACTGAAAAAAAAAAAAAAAAGTTATGAGCCATGGTGGCGCAGTGGTTAGAATGCAGTACTGCAGGTTATTTCTGCTGGCTGTTGATTGCCTGCAGTTTGACAGTTCAGTTCTCATTGGCTCAAGGTTGACTCAGCCTTCCATCCTTCAGAGGTCAATAAGATGAGGACCCAGATTGTTGGGGGCAATATGCTCACTCTGTAAACTGCTTAGGGAAGGCTGTAAAGCACTGTGAAGTAGTATATAAGTCTAAGTACTATTGCTATTGCTATTTCCCATCTGTGCTGTCACTGTCACTTGTTGCCAAGTTCTTGAATTGTAATCATGAGACTGTGGGGACACTGTGATGGCCATTGTGAATCTCCTTTTCCAGCCCAATCATTATTTTGAACAGTCACTGAACAAGAGAGAACTTGCTTGTATTAAACTGATCCATTGCAATTAAAATCAGTTTCAGTGGTTTTATATAAAATCATTAAACTCATTGGAACTGATGTATATATTACAGAAAAATGTCAATGGAACAAGAAACCTTTATTGCCATTCCTTTTATTCTGCCCAGTTGTTGCGAAGATAATATTCTGATACAAATTTAAACACAAAACTATCTTTCTTCTGAGACCTGGATCTTTTTCATACAGTCAATGAATTTTATTAGTCATTATTGGAGTTGTTCTGAAAACAAGGAACCTCATTTTGTACATAATGAAACCCTTTATTAAGAGATGACATGTTGAAAATGACATCTAGCTACTTCCTGTGAACATGCAATTCCCATTTTAGTTATTCTACCAGCTATAAAATGTGATACAGATTTCCCTAAATAAAACATTTCATTTACAGAATTACTAAGCCATCAGTCACTAATCAGAATTTGCATATAGTCTGGAAAATAAATGACACAGCAGGATATAATTTTTTACGGCGTTGGATGTTCTATAATTGGGAAACAATCCTAGGCATTAATTCTATTGTTTCACAATGTAATCTATGCATATATATTCAGAAATCCTGCTGAGTTCAGTAATTATCTCTTACTAGTAAGTAAAGTTTTCTTATATTAATTAATTAATCAGTATTTTTAATGATTTGCTGAGTCACTCAAAAGGATAAATTTAGAAAATTTGGGCTATGCAATGACATGTTATTTTCTTAAACATTATGCTATATGCTATATGTTAACTAGAAACCTGAAATAGTAAAGTATAAAATCTAAAGGACTAGGGCAGGCTATAAATATTATAAAATAAATATAAATAAATTATTCCTCTCTAAGATTAATAAATTCTATGTCTTTGCTACATTTTTTTAAATTGAAGATTGATATTTTCATATATATATATTGCCTGTATTTAAGCACAAATTCCAAAACCTGTAAATCCTATTGATAAATTCACAATAGACTAATAGAGGAAGATTAAGTAAACTTGTTAAATTAACTTACTAATAAGAATAAAAAAGAAAAATAGAAATGAATTTAAAAAACCTTCCTCATATGGGTTGAACTTTCCTCCTGGTGTCAGGTTTATGGATATTTTAATTGGTAATTTTCTTAGTAATTTATGTTGTTGTTCTTCAGTCACTGAGTGATGTCCAACTCTTCATGACCCATGGATCATACCATGCTAGGTTCCCCTGTCCTCTATTGTCTCCCTGAGTTTGCCCAAATTAATGTTCATTTTGTCAATGAAACTATTTAACAATCTTATGCTCTGCTGACCCCATCTCCTTTTGCTTGAAATATTTCCCAATTAAGGTCTTTTCTGATGAGTCCTCTCTTCTCATTAGGTGGCCAAAGTATCTGAGCTTCAGCTTCAGTATCTGTCCTCCCAAAGAACACTCAGAGTTTATTTCTTTTGGGATAGAGTGATTTGATCTACTTGCAGTCCAAGAAACTCTCAGGAATTTTCTCCAGCATCACCATTCAAAAGCATTTAATTCTTTAGTGTTCAGCCTTCCTTATGGTTCTCACAGCCATACATTATTACTGACAAAAACATAGCCTTCACTATATGGAGATTTTCTTTTTTCTTCTGAAATGATTTTAGATGTCTCAGTCAAACAGTCAACAATATCAGTCACCTATCCAAGTGCTAAATTCTTGTTTCTGAGTTCAAACAAAGTCATCCAGGTGCTATAATCTACTGAGACATGGGCTGAATAGGAACCATTTTCACAGCTCTTAGAATAATGCAACTGAGACTTCCCAGAAGCATTATGCCATGAGAAGCACTTTTTTTGGATCCTAGCCATATTTCTTTTTCTCCAATTTGGTTTATATTGTTTTTTCTGCTTATTTATTTATTGACTCATTCATTCATTCATTACTACATATACCTCTCATAAAATATGATTTTGTATGGCATACATTAAAAACAAACCATAAAGATAAACCATGAAACAATACCAATTTAGGATTTTTATAGTATTATGTACAATTGTGTGCTTCCATGCCACTGACTTATCCAATGATTTTTCTTGGCTGCCCTAACTTCTTATTTATAAACTAGATTGTGTAGAGCAGACATGTGAAACTTGCGACATCACGTGACATCGTGCAATGTATCAGGACAGTTTTGCCATTGCCAGCAATGGGTTAGGCGTGGCTTCCGTGTGATACGTCTGGCCTGCGGGCTGGCAGTTTGACACCCCAGGTGTAGAGGAATCATATTTTTTCTCTCTTTTTTATTTATCTTTTCTACTTTCCATTCCCATTCTTTGTTCAGTAATCCCATTCCTCTACCTTTTACAATACATTGCAATTTTATTTTTCTTAATCAATCAACATCATTAGGCACTATCACCTCCCTTGTATGAATGGCATTGTTTTGATGACTTATTCAAGAAAAGTCGTCCTTGAAATAAAAAAAAACAAAATGCCATTCTGATGCTACTGTAAAATAAGTCCCGTGCTGATCTCAACATTTCGTTACTGGGGCATCCATTCTTGTGCCAATTACCCCTGTGGCTGGGGAAAACTATTCCAATAATGTGAACAATGCTTAGAAATCTCATAAAGTCGCTATTGTGTGCTCAGCATACTTTCATTAATTTGTGCACTCAGTAAAGTGGATTATTAAATAGCTCTTACCCCTGGCTTCTGGGATGTGATCATAGCAATGTGTTGTCATGATCAGAGGGAAAAAAAACCACCAAAATTCTTGGTACCTTGCCATTATGCATTCTAAGATTGAGATTTGAGGTAAGCATGCCAAGAAAAACCAAAAATGTATTATCCCAAATTTTTGAGAAGAGTGGAAGGGTTATGCATTTTGGCACAGATGGGTAATTGTCCTGGATGGAAAATTCTTTAAATTCAGTTATTAGCCACAAAGAGCAAGCATAAATCAGTAGGCCTCTACCAAAATATGACTTGAAAATAATAATAAAAAATCAGATCTCGAGTACATTCTAAACTGAAATATGAAAGGTTCCTCATCTAGAAATGCCTATAGAAAAGTCTGAATTGGTTTTGGAAAATTGAAAATTGGGGAGTTGGTTTAAGTACACTTATAATAGATGTACATATGTGGTACTAAAATGGAAAAATAAGACTGCATTAAATATGGCTATGAAATATGAAAGTATGCTTAAATTCAGTGAATGAGGTTGGGGAAGGGAAAGTTTTCTTATGGACTTTGAGCTTTGAAATTGCAGTGTGAGCAATAACTTTATTCACATTCCAACTATATTTTTGCAACTAGTATAAGGAAGAAAGAATAAAGGTCATATTGAAAATTGTTAGATTGGAGAATTAGCTACTTCTCATAAGTGGGAACAGAAGGAATATGCAAGCTCAAGGCATTTAGAAAAAGTCAGCATACTGAATAGTTCTATCTAGCAAATGGAATACATTCAATGCATCACAATCATAGAACCATTCCTGCTGTTATCTCAATTTATTCACAAAGGAAATCCTCAAAGGAGAGAGAGAGAGAGAGAGAGAGACAGAGAGACAGAGAGAGAGAGAGAGAGACAGAGAGCTTAAAGCAGAGTACTTTGATATAGGAATAATTAGTCATTTGCTTTATCTTCTTAAAAAAATTAAATGCAGAAGAAATATTGATTCTATTCAGCTACAGTGAGCATATCTGAACTTCATTCATGTAGAAAAAGGAATGAAATGCAAAAATATAATTTCCTATGGCACAAGTCAATGTCAAACCATTCACCATTTGTTAAAATATTATTTCTGGGGGAAAACCATTTGTTTTACAGGAAGCTGTAAAAATTCCACTTTTAACTCCTTGCTATTGATTCCTAGTCAAATGGCGGAACTGCTTGTTACATCCTGCTAGGCATCTCCCCATCATCTGTTTGCTCATGGAGAAAGGGGCGTTGTCTTACCTGAACGCCTTTTCTCAGCATGATGATAGAGAATCCATGGATGGGTTGTCTTAATCTATCTGCTCCAATTAGACTAAGTCTGAAATTTAGTACCGCCCCCTCTGTGCCAACTGCACCCCAGTTTTAGGCTAAGGCGATACTCAGACTTTAGTCCGATGCGTCTGATCAATATGGGAACCAGGCCAACTGACCTAATGGGAGGGAGTGGATTCTCCATCATCATGTTGAGAAAAGGCGTTCAGGTAAGACAACGCACCTTTCTCAAGCATGATTGGATGGAGAACCCACGGATGGGACATACTAAAGCCCTGTGTCCCTAGGGTGGGGAATTAGATTGGACCTGGATCCCATCCAACGTTAATGTGTGTTCTAGAACCTTGCGGTCAAATGAAGCCGTAGAAGAGGCATATAAATATCCATCTTGTAGTGACGGACAAGGGAAGAGGGCTATGCCCATGTTGTTGTTCTACAAATTCCCTCTATGGAGGCCTGATTAGACCAGGCAGCTGTAGCAGCTGTGCCCGGGTGGAATGGGCCGTGAAATGCCTAGGAGCTTGCAGTGACTGAGACTGGTATGCCAGAGAAATACAAACTCTAATCCACTTGTGTATTGTGGTTGAAGAAACCTTCTGACCTAGTGATGAAGGGTGATAGGACACAAACAGAGCCTCTGTTCTGTGGAAAGATGAGGTTCTCTGTATATAACAATATAAGCCCTGCGCACATCCGATTTGTTCCACGGAACCTCTATGTCATTAGATGGGTTAGGACAGAAGTCCGGCAAAACTATTTCCTGAGATCTATGATACAAGGACTTGACCTTAGGCACAAAGGAGGGGCCTAGCCTAAGGGTTACCCTGTCCTTATGGAAAGTACACAGGTCCTTCCTCACTGAAGAGCAGCCAGTTCAGAGATCCTTCTGGCTGAAGTTACAGCAACAAGAAATGCCACCTTCATCGATAACTGTTTGAACAAACCAGTGTCAATAGTTCAAAGGGTGCAAAACAAGAGCCTATAAACCTGATGAAGATCCCACGAGGGGTATCTATGTACAGTTGATGGTCTGACGTTGTTAGCTCCTTTTAGGAAGAAGCGTATCATAGGGTGATGTGTTAAGGATTCATTGCCGCAGGAAATAACTGTGGCAAGTGAAGCTACCTGCCTGTGGATGGTGCTTGTGGAAAGCCCTTTGTCTAGACCATCCCTCAGGAACTCCAAGATAACTGGCATTGAAACGCCAAAAGGTCAATTTTTCGATCTAAACACCAATTACAGGAGCCTCTCCACGTGGCATCGTATATTCTATTTGTCGAGGGTCGCCTGGATTGCTGAATCATAGCTATGACCTTCAATGAATATGAGTCTCGGCCTAAGACCTGCCTCTCAAGTGCCAGACAGTTAACTGGAGCCATTGAGGGTCTGGATGGCGTGGTTCCCCCTGAATGTGGGAGATGCGATTTGCTGGGATCCTCCATGGAGGGGATGCGGAGAGCTCCATCGGGTCGGCGACTAAGAGTGTCTCGGCCAATGCGGCACAACCAGGAGGACCTCTGCTCATTCGCGAAGGATCTTCCTGATCGTAGCAGGGGAGGGAAGGCATAGAGCAGTTCCCTGGGCCAGGGACTGCGGAGTGCATCTGTTCCCTCCGCTGATGGAGATGGGAACCTGGAAAGGAACCTGGAAAGTTGTGAGTTGATTGGGGAGGCAAAAAGGTCTAAGGTTGGGGAACCAAACCTGTCCACAATCTCTCTGAACACCTTCGGATCCAGCTGCCATTCGGAATAGTCCACGGTTGCTCTGCTCAGCGAATCCGCCTGCTGATTAATCACTCCGGATATGTGCTCCGCCCTGATGGAGGCAAGATTCAGTTCCGCCCAGGACCCCAGCAATTTGGCCTCCTGCATGAGAGGCCTGGACCTTGTCCCCCCTTGTCTGTTGACGTGGGCCTTGGCTGTAATGTTGTCGGTTAAAATCAGGACATGTTGGCCCTGTACTATATCGGTGAATCTCTTTAGGGCCATATGTATGGCTCTGAGTTCCAGCCAGTTTATATTGTTCTTTAGGTCCTGTTTGGACCACCGACCTTGAGCCCAGTGCGTGTGGAGGTGTGCCCCCCACCCAAACAGGCTTGCATCTGTGGTAATGGTATCCTGCCTGGTTCTAATACTTCTCCCCATGACAGCGCCGGGGAGTGCCACCATTGAAGGGAGTTCAACACCGACGTGGAACTCAGACCTTCTGGTGGGATGTGCTGGTGTGAAGTCTCTGAAATGGAAGGAGAAGCCATGTAATTCTCTGGCATGGAGGCGTGCCCATGGCACAATTTGCACGCAGGACACCGTCTTCCCCAGTAGCTGTGATAGGGAGGTCAGTGTGACTACTCTGTCCCTTCGGATCCGACGTACAAGAGTCTGAATAGAGTTCCTTCGGTCCTGAGATAGGTAGACCGTACAATTGTCCATGTCTATAACAGTGCCCAAATGGAGGAGCCGGGTTGTTGTATGACTTTTCTGGAAATTAACAGAAAACCCGTGCTCCTGAAAGACCTTGATGGCTAGGATGAGGTCTGACTGAGCGTTTCGGAATGATGATGACTGAATTAGTATGTCATCTAAATAGCATTGAATTCTGATTGGAATTTGTCTAAGGTGGGAAAGGAGATGTCTCAGTTAGGTCTATTGAGGTAAGAAAGTCACCTTGCCTGATGCTGGCCAGGATTGATTGAAGTGGTTGCATCTTAAACTTCTTATACCTCAAGTAAGGTTTAGACCTTTCAAGTCTAAGATTGCCCTCCAGCCCCCCAGGTCTTAGGGATGACGAAGAGGTTTGAGTAAAACCCTCGTCCTTCTTGGTCTTGTGTACTGGTTCAACTGCTCATATTTGTAATAAATGAGCTATGGCCTATGACATAAAGTCAGCCCTGGACCTGCTCGTTGGGATAGGGCAAGAGCGGAATTTGTCAGGTGGTCGAGAACAAAATTCTAGTCTCAGACCTTGCGTGACGGTGTCTAACACCCATGCATCTGTAGTGATAGTTGTCCAAGTGCTGGAATAAGGGGCCAGCCGGCATCTGTAGTGGCGACTGCCCAAGTGCTGGAATAAGGGGCCAGCCGGCTTCCTACGGGAAGTGAGACTGTGACATCACTTGCCTCATTTAGAGGAACGGCCCCCCCAGGCCTCGAAGGGGCCGCTTGGCCTGGATCTGTGGTCTGCTTCTGCATGCTGAACGATCCGCCTGGGCCCAGTTCCAGGATGGAGCTGGTCGAAAGACAGCCTCCTGTAACTGCTCTGTGACATGAGTTAACCAGAGCTTTATGTTTGTCCTTACCTTCAGTTAAGTATGGTTCTAGTGCCTTACCAAAGAGATGTCCACCTGTGTAAGGTTTCGAGGCCAGACGCCACTTGGTCTTGGTGTCTGCTTGCCAATTTCTGAGCCAAAGGAGCCTTCGTGCGGAGATGTCTGCCGCAATGGTCCGGGCCGTGTATCTGGCCGTGTGCAGGGAAGCGTCGGCTAGGTATTGAGACGTGGCCACTAACTTACCCAGATTTTGGTGAGCTCTGAGCTGGTCTGGAGGGATCCTGTCCTGGAGCTCACATAACCTAAGGGCTGAAGCCCTGGCGAAGAAGGCCGTGGATGTTGCCGCCTTTGTTGCCCAGGCTGATGCCAGATGGGAACTATGCAATGCGGAGTCAATCTTTTTATCCTCCACTCTAAGTGCCTCATTTATATCCCCAGGAATGTTAGCATTGGGAAACAATGAGTTCAATGGCTCATCAATCTCCGGGACCTCCAATAGGGAGGTCAGAGAAGGGGCAACATTGAATAATGTCTTCTCTATGGCACCAGGGCTTGAGAGGGATCCTAACTTCTCCCATTGCTTTTGAACCCTATTGAGAAAAGGGGGCAGGGGATATGGTTCTGAGAGACTGAGGGCTCGTATATATAACATGGGGACCCTTGGATGTTGTAGGTGGGCCTCCTGCTCTTGAGGGAGATTTGCAGTTATGCAGGCCTTGATTAGCAGGGAAATAAAAGTGAATGGTCAAAGAGACCGACAGGAGGGGTGGGGTCAGATGAAGTGATACTTTCATCCTCTGACATAATCAGGCCCGATGGTTCAGCCCCTGTTGATTCTAGATCTGATGAAGGTTCATCCATGATATCTGGAGATTGGAATGATACATGGATTGTAGGGGTGGCTGTTGGGCATGGGAAGCCATGAATTGAGCCACAGCCTGAGCTATCATGGACTGAAGGTAGTCCAGGATTAGAGTCTGGTTCTCAGGGGGGTGAAGCCTTGCTGCAGTGGGGTGAATGTGGTCTGGGGGCCCACATTAAGGGTGTCCTGGCTAGTCAAGCCTGTCCCTGGGCCCGCCCTTGTAGCTGATTCTAGTTGGGAAATTCCCCTGGGGGGAGACCAGGCCCCTGGGGCTGAGGCACAATGTGAGGAAGGGGTTCAAAAATGGGCCTTCCCGTTGTGCCTGTCTGATCTGGGGAGGCCGCTCTCAGTCTTTGGGACTCGTCCTCCCTCATCTGTGGTATATTGGACTCCCTGCTTGGCCGGGCTCGCTTGGTGGTGCTCTTTCCATTTGCCTCTGTTTGATGTTTCCTCTTGGCCGGCTCGCTGGTGGTTTTCTCCATCATGATGAGTCTGCTCTGGGCTCAACCTTAGCAAAAACGCCCCCCTCGGCGTTGTAAACTTGCCAAGGGAGCCGCAGAGATGATTCGGCCCGTGAGGGGGGTGGGCAATGGGGATTGGTGGGCACTGTGTCCCTCAGGAGCGAGCTGGCCCTCCCCAGTCCAATCCGTCTGTGGAGATGATGTAGTTGAATCTCAAGGCCTCTGCCTCAGGTGGTCATACACTGCCCTCAGGATTGAGTTACAGGCAGTCTGGGCCTCAGTCACATACAAAATGGCTGCTGTGAGTCAATTCAAAATGGCGGCCGCAGAGATCGCGCCTAAAAAATGGCGTCAGAAGAAGGCCTTGAGGCCTGAGGCCTAAGCTGCGATGAGCCCTCATTCCGAGGAATCGCTTGGGCTCCTAACGCAGCGAATGGATTACAATTAGGTGAGCTGAGAGAGGCTGAGGCAGGCCGAGGCCTAGTAAGGCCTCCAGGCTCCGAAAATTGGATCGGTGCCAAAAACTTTCTCCTGCTGCTGGGGCGGTCTGTTGAGGCCGAGGGACCTAGAAAAGGCTCCCTCCAGGCCTGACGAGCCTCGTCGTCGCTTGCGGAGCCCCCCAGTCAATTGGCAAGCTTACCCCTGCCTCTAAGGCCTCCAGGCTCTGGTTAGAAGAATGGAGCCTCTGATGCAGAGGAACGGCCCCTGGTAGGAGATTTCTCTTGCTTCTGGGAATCCAATTTTCAAGCTGATTGTGAAGCTGAAAGGCTCTCAAAGGGAGAAAGGGAAAGTTTCCCCCCCCCCCCCCAAAGGGAAGTTTGTCAGCCTGTCAGCCTGCTAGGCTACAGGTTGGGATGGTCACTGGAAAAAAAAAATCTCTTTTTTTTTAAAAAAAAAATTATCAAATCTATTAATAAAAATGGTTAGCACTAAGCTAAAGGGAATAAAATAAAATAGGAATACACAGTCTTCTGCTCCAGGAGCGAAGAAAAAACGCGTCTTAGAGCAAAGAGACTAAGTCTAAAACTGGGGTGTAGTTGGCAGAGAGGGGGCGGTACTAAATTTCAGACTTAGTCTAATTGGAGCAGATAGATTAAGACAACCCATCCGTGGGTTCTCCATCCAATCATGCTGGAGAAACCAGGGTATACTTAAGCTTCTAACAGGAAACTGTTCTTAGCGGTCTATAATTTTTTCATTACACTGTATTGTGATGAAAAGTGGAATGCATATATATATATATCCCTTAACTTACAAGAGTTCATTTAGTGACTGTTCAAAGTTACAAGAGCACTGAAAAAGACTTATGACCTATCTCCTAGTAAAAAAATGTAAACAACTCTGAAATACTAGGGATAGTCTTAAAAGGCGTAAATTTGGGTTCAATAATCATTTTTATTCATATGCACTAATGACATTTGCTTTGATATATACAAACATGATTTGAACATTTGTTGTCAATAATCTAAAAATTAAAATGCCAAGCAGATCTTTTCCTGTCAGATTTAATCTCCATTAAGTCAGAAAGAAAATATTGCAAACTTACATTATTGCTTTATTTCAAATCAGACAGACTCAAGGTTGATTCTTACCACCTGTCATACAGAATTAAATTCAAATGAGGAAAAGATAATAGAAAAACATTGTATTGCTTAAAAATAATTACACATTTCCATTCACCTAAACCATATTATTATTATAAAGGTGTACAGTGAAGCTATGAAAAAGAAATCCCTTTTAAAGTCCAAGAAATAATCCTATTATACTATCATAATTCCTCAGATTATAACAGTTATGACAATTGTTAGTTATCATAATGGTCACCCATATACTGAATGCAGAGAAAATCTATTACAAGAACATGAAATATGAAAAGTAAAAGATAAATGATCCATTACTCCAATTATTTAGTGAATAAGATCAAAGCCCTATAGATTCCACTGACAAAGAGCAAATCAGATAGATCTTACTTCCATCTAATTGCCATTCTTCGATCCTTTGTTTGTTCATTAAATTTAGATGCTACCAGTAGGATAAGGACTGGAAGAGCCAGGATGAGGAGTTAAAAGAGGCATCAGTTTAGAATCATTACATAGCCACAAGAGAACTAAGTCTAATACCCTTTGAGTGCCATTGACCATTCTCTACTGTTGTTCAGGTGCTTGTAAAACAGTAGTCTGAGATAATTTCTATACATAAGCTGTAGCAATAAATCAATAATTGGAGCTTCTGCTTGTGGACCTGGGTAACTGATCCCACCAATTCCATCAGGAGTCCAAATTGGCCAGAGAATAAAACCAAAATGAAACAATAACATATATACAGTAAACTAAAAGAGTGTGAAGGCAAGGTTTGGTGGAAAAAAACAAAACACAAAATCTAATAAATCCCACTAGAAGTCCAAACCCTGGTCTAGACCAAGACCTAGGGGAGGAACCAGGTTTTAAGCCTGGTTTAAAACAAAGTCAGGGAGAATCTCAGGATGACTATTATTCAAGACAGCAGGTGCCACAATAAATCAGACTTTATTTTAATGCTTGATTTAATCCTCTTGGAGGCTGGATGAAACCTGGATTAGAGGAAAAATCTTCAGCCAATAGAAATAGGGCTGAATTATAGTTTGTATACCTAACCAGAAACAAGCTGTCTTGTCTCTCCCGATGAGATAAGGAGAAGCAGGGTTGTGGGAAGAAAGTGTTGAATCAGGAGTGTGAGCCACATCTCTTGCATGAGTGTGCATGTGTGTTCTTTTGGTGCCATTACATTCTGCCACTGCTAGAACTGCTTTCTTATGGCTAGAAATTCTAGTTACCCTTTTGCAACAGAATATTTGGCATTTAATATTATGTATTTAATATAACCATTGCAGTTATTCACTTAGACAATAATTATGATTTATAATACATTTGTTTTTTCTTAAAATTTTATATTTAACTCTATGATGAAGTTTTAAAAGCCTGGCAAAGGAATCATGATTCATGGGTACTAATTAACAGTAAGTAAATTTATTTCTTTTGTTTTGCTCAATAATCTGGAGATTTTAACAATCTGCAATCAGCAAATTCCTGCCTGAAACTGGATATAATGAGCTTTGGTTATCAACATTAATAATGTTTCAAAATTAATTAGCAGGAGAACACTCAGGTTTTCCCCAGATAATCATACCTTAACTCATTTTCTAAGGAAAATAATTGGAAATGACTTCAGCAATAGATTATTTTTACAAGTCTGAAAACACACATGGAATTGAATTATTTCTTATCTGGTTTTAAAGCTCTTTTATTTTAAGTCTTTTCCATTAAAATGTCTTTATCCAAACATGCACAACCAAATTTCACAGGATTTCAATCCCAAATAACAAATAAGGTAACTATTAAAATGCCATAACATTGAAGAATCTGTATATACTGTATCTGAAATTTCAATATACAAAGATAGAATCTACTAGTTAAAATAAATTTGTCATTTTTTTTCTATTTATGTGTTAATTTTGCTCCATTTTGCATTAGTTTCAATTGTCTATATAATCTGTTTAATGTGTATGCATAAAACATGCATGATTCTGAGTATTGTCTGATACATGCATTTTATGTGTTTTAAATGATAAGCCAGCTACATTAAATCTTAATTTAGAGAAGAATTAAATTTACTTAATTAAATTAAATTTACTTTTGCTTGTTTATTGTTTTGGAAAGTGCCAATTATGTGGTAATCTGCAATAGCGTACTATTTGAGCTATCCTTCAAAATTTAGAGGAAAAAATTGTACTTTATTCTTTTGCTATTGTTTTCACCTAATCATTCTGTTCTTCAGTGAAGAGACTGTGAAGCATTTAAGATAATTTGCCACTGCAGAGCTTCAAGCCCTAGTCATGAAGAACACAGTTGAAAAATGAACCTTTTCTTATATTTCTCCTTTTTCTCCATCAACATTTACACATCCTAATATCAAAGCTGAGCTCCAGTCTGGGACTGTGAATAAATATATTTGCAATATCACCTAAATTTCAAATATAGTAGTAAACTATGAAAGAGAAAAAAAAATGAAAGGCAGAGGCCCTGAGGCCAGATATGTCAGTTATGTCAACCATCAACAACTGCTCACCTTCAAGGCTGTGAAATACAGGACAAAGAATATTTTTGAAATGCAGGAATAAACAGATGGGAATAAGAAGAGGGAACAACGTCCTGTTGCTGACAGAAAGCAAGCAAGCAAGCATTTAAAGCAGTTTCAATTTAGTCTGCAAAAAAATAAAAAAAATCCCCATTTAACCACTCAGTGTTGGTTCTTTGCAAGACTTCTGCCAAATTTGAGCCTCACAGCCTAGGTAAAGCTAAGGTTTAGAGATTTATGGCCAGGCCCCAACACAAACTTAACAATAATAATATCCTAGGGGCTTCTACTACCATTAAGATAACAGACAATCTCAATGGAGCAACAAATCTTAGAAAGAGTACTCATCTTGTTCTTAAACTGTGTCATTATGTCATCAAATTGCCAGCCAGAAGGAGAAAAAGAATGGGAAAAAATTGGTTAGAAGAAGACAGTTTGGTAAACCGGAGGCTATATGACTGTAGTTCAGGGGTATCAAACTTGCAATGTCACGTGACGTGTTGCGACGTATTGCAACTTTTTTGCCATTGCTGGCTATGATACATCCGGCCTATGGGCCAGCAGTTTGACACTCCTACTGTAGTGGGTGTGATGGATATGAGCTAGAGCAGGGGTCCTCAAACTTGGCCAATTTAAGATTTGTGGACTTCAACTCCAGCATGGCTGGCTGGGGAATTCTGGGAGTTGAAGTCCACAAGTCTTAAAGTGGCCAAGTCTGAGGACCCCTGAGCCAGAGTTCTTCAAAGATCCTAATTAATTGTGTTGAAATTCCTAGATTCCATATAGAACCAATGGTCCT
The DNA here is from genome assembly GCF_016545835.1 of Crotalus tigris. Classification (NCBI taxonomy): domain Eukaryota; kingdom Metazoa; phylum Chordata; class Lepidosauria; order Squamata; family Viperidae; genus Crotalus; species Crotalus tigris. The sequence continues at coordinate 124,022 of NW_024098234.1, read as the reverse complement.
TCCATTGTGTTGACACTACTGCTACTATTCACATCTGAAGCTATAAGTTTTTTTTTTTTCAAGAGGAAAGCAAAAGGACTCAGGATAGAAAATGTAGCTCAGAACAAGAAGAATTTTAATGCAGTAGCTCCTGGCAACATTTGACCTGTCTTTGCATAATTGTGAATGACAAAAGGTTATGATTCAAGACCAGAATTTTCTCTTTCTTTTTCCTGTGTTTTAGGCAGAGTGTGTGCTTTTAGCCATGTCAACCTTATTCTAGGGTGTGTAGCATCATTTTGGAATGTGAGGCCCTCAGCTGTTAACCCTTACTGCAGTTGGTCATTGTCTGGATTTACCCTAATGTTTATTTATTTATTTGCATTTCACCCTTATTATTTTTACAAATATCTCAAGGTAGTGAGCATATCCAACATACCTTCTTCCTCTTGTTTTTCCCACAACAGTCCTGTGAGATGGGCTGGACTAAGTGATTTGAGCTTTCCAAATTCCTGTCTTCTCTTTATTGGCAAGAAAGAAGGACACAAATACTTAAGAAACTCTCAACAGCTACAAGGTTCACTTAATTACCAAAGTGAGTCACTTAACAACCATGAGAAAAAGGTCTTAAAATCAGGCATGATTTCATTTAACAACCACCCTGCTTAGAAATGGAAATACCAGTCCCAACTGTGGTCATAAATTGAGGATCCCTAACTCTCCTTTGCAAGTACTCTCCTCCAGGTCATCAGCACAGAAACAATACACTTTTGGTTTTCTTTTTAAAATGCTGAATTTCATATTGTCTGCTTATCTAAGTGCTCCACGATGCAATTTTTGACATAAAAGCACAAACTATACAAGGACTTATTAACAATTTTTGATCAATCTGTTCTGTATTAGCTAAATGAAGCAACTGGATTCATATCTAAAAAATTACATTTCTCCCTTGCCATTTGTCTTCCAGCCTCCATGTCAATCTCTGCTCCAGGTTGTGCTGACATTGCTTTAGCAGCACAGGTTAAATTTATCTATCGTACCTGACGATATTGCCACTGTGAATGCAAGCAACTGTCATGAACTCTGCATTGAAAAATGAGCCTCTCTCCATCCTCTTATCACCATTTGCACATTGGTTCCTCAAAACTGAGGTTTTCTTTTATCTTTCCTTTTTCCCAACATACACACAAATACACAGACCACAACACACAATATTTAATTTATTTGAAAATAGTTTATGATCCCAAAATGAATGTTTGAGAATGGTGAATGCAGGTAGTTTAAAACTACTGATTACAAAGAAAAAAAAACTATTCAAAATTTTGAAACAGTGAAGTGCAAATGGCTGTAGACTCCTGAAAATCCAGATGCCAGTAAAGAACAGCCTACAAATTAGAAGTTGCTCAGTAGAGGCTATTTGTCTGGTGAATTTCACCCTTATTGTAATACCTGAACAGAACTTTTTTCTCTTTTCCTATTAGATTACGGTAGTTACATTTTCCTTTTGACTTATCTTCATCCAGTTCAGTTTCTTTCTATTTTCATTGTTTCTCTTCCCAATGCAATCATCTCTTCCTTTTATCCTATCATCATGTTTTTCTTTCATTCTTTCCTGCTGAAAGAAGGGAAGAATATGTATATGTTTATGTGCAAGTGGTTTGTGTGTGTGAAAGAAAACTTGTGTGACACGCTTTTTACTTTTTGTGTAACGTAGTGGTGTGTCTGCCTGCAGCCTTGGGTATGAGGGAGATGGCTCAGTAGCCAAGTTTTATCCATGCAGTAATAAACCCAGTATGCCACCTGAAGAGAAGATTCAGGTCACAAGACTGAGGTGGTCCCCCTGGTGACAGCTGGGAGAGGGAGCAGGATAGGCTGATGAACAGCCAACCTGGATTTGTAGGACATTGCATGGAAGAGGTCTTCAAAAGTACGAGTCACCATAAGAAACATTTTTTCCCCAAAGCCATTGTGGATAGCTGGCAAAGTTGATTGTGCTGTGTAGTACTCTGTGATTGAAAATAAATTGCCCCTTTAAGGAAATTGTTGAGTTCAGTCAGAGAAATGCTAAACAAGCCTCTGGATACTGGATTTCTAGCTCATTGAGTTCAGTAGTTACTGTTGTTAAGTTATTCTTGTGTGATTATGTGTCTGCCAAATTTGCTTGCAGATGTAATACAAGTAGTAAAATCAGGGCTTTTTTTGGTCATAGAATGCCCAGAACAGAGTTCTGGCATCTTTTTTGGATGGAACCTTGTGGGGTAGGCAAGGCGGGTTGTATAACGTGTGTGAGTTCCGGCACCTTTTTTTTTTTTTTTTAACAAAAAAAGCACTGAGTAAAATAGACCTGTTTCTCTGTTAACAGCCTTGGTTCTTATTGGATTTGGAGAGTCTTGGGAAGGAGAAAAGCCCTTACAGCTTTTGTGAGAGGAAGAGTTGACTGTCAGTTTGATGGGTGTAAATTCTGTAGTAGTGAAAGTTACTTCACATTAATGGCAGATAACAACATTTGAAAACAAAACAATGTAAGCAATTAAACTACAGATCAAAATTAACATTAAAGCAAGCAGCGGAATAATGTAACAATTACATGGCATATGAATTTAATAAATAATAATAATGCCCAAGGCCTGCAGATGTGCAGTGGTGGGGGAAAGCAGATTTAGTGGACAGTTCCTGCACTCTTCTAACTTGCCCATTCCTTTCCCTACATGCATAATAGCTGTTTATTTAAAAAAAATCAGTTTTGCAAGAGGAAATTCTAGTTTAGCTGTTAGATATGGCAATATGCCATCACTGACTCCACATTAATAAAAAATGGCATGTAAAACTTCATTTGATTCATCTCCACATGTGGAAAGTATTTAGTAAAAAAATTATGATCAATTGTTCTATATCTTAAAATATTTCAGTATGATTCTGTTTTTGCTAAGCCATTAGATTAATAGTTACTTAATACATTTAGAATTGTTGTACTAAACTGTCAAACATAATATGAGTAATCTGTCTCCCAGGATTTTAGATGCACAATACTTATCTTTAAATCATTGTCACTCTGTCTTTCTTTTTATTAAAACACAAATAGGCTACAAGTTAAATCAGGCTGACAAAATATTCCTGTTATCAGACATTAGTACAATCCAGCCTCACAGTATGTGCCAGTTTGATGTACTGGTTAAGGTACTGGCCTAGAAACCACAAAAGCCAGGAGACTACAGTAGCAGTTCTAATTCTGCACCATGAATGAAAGTCAGCTGTGTGACTTTGCTTCAGTCACTCTCTCTCAGCCCAACCCACCTCACAAAGTTGTTGTTGTGAAGAAAGTAGCAGGAAGAAGAATTATTATGTATGTTTGCTGTCTTGAGTTGTTTATAAAAGAAATGATAAAGGTGGGGTATAAATAAATAAAATATGAGCTATGCAACTATTTGAGCCACACAGTAATAAGAAGGAAAATGAGTTTTTCCTCAGGTTAGCTGAAATGGATCCTCAATAATTTTCCTTTGCATGCTTTTCCTAATTCACTTCTTAATAATTGATATCTCCTGATTAAGTTTCATAGTTATTTATGAGCAAAGAAACTGAAGTACCATTATTTTCTCTATGAAATCTTAAAACATTTTTCAATCAGATATTTTTACCAGTGTATACCTTTCTGAGATAAAGTTTATGTCAGTAAAACTATACTCCCAGATATCAGAAGCTTCAATATAGAGAGTTTTCTTTTCTTTTTTTCAGCTTTCTACTATGGGCTAGCCAATGAATTACAAATTTTGCTATTAGTTTTATCTGAAGAACTTTTGTTGCATTTTTTTTATTCCATATGTCTTTTGGAGATTTTCTATGCTTGATTCACTTCTGTTCTTGCCCCAATTAAAATGTGCAGGTGCTGCTTCCTCACACAACGTTGAACCATTTGGGTTTTTTTTTTCCTCATATACAATGCAGAAATATAGATGTACCAGGAAAAATAATAATATAAAACTCAAAAAACCTTTTCTCATGACTTTTATTAATAGCTATCTCAACATCTCTAAGTTTAAAGGTTTAAAAAGTATCCCTAAGACTTAGAAGCAATTGAAATGGTAGGAATTTCTTTTAATGAATGATTACTAAGGAATATTTTGTAAAAAAAATAGAAATGGTACTTTTAATATCTAATTCACAAAATTAATGGATAAATCAGTGTGAAATCTAAAAGGATATGGCATAAACCAATTAAGATGAAGAACAGTTCTGCTTTGTGGAATTCATGATAGCTGACATGCAACAGCATTAATCTCATCCAGACACCATGACCAGTTGCATCTCATCAATTAAGAAAGGGACGGCTGGCAGAGGAACTGTGCCACAGAAATATGGAGTAAGGAATATCATATGTGGCATTATACCAGTTACATCACTATTACAGAGTGATGGCTACCAAACTGCCCCAAGACTGATAGGTGTGCAAATGTTTAAAGCTGGCACTGACTACACTTCAATCAAAGTCACTTGACCAAAGGAATTTAGTTTTCATCATTACTGACCTGAATCATAAAAGGAAATGGGTTTAGCTGCTGGTAGTCCAATAGATATTGGTCCTTCTTTCCTTCCTTCCTTCCTTCCTTCCTTCCTTCCTTCCTTCCTTCCTTCCTTCCTTCCTTCCTTCCTTCCTTCCTTCCTCCCTCCCTCCCTCCCTCCCTCCTTCCCTCCCTCCTCCCTTTTCTTTTTTCTTTCGCTCTTTCTTTTCCTTTCTTACATATCACCATGTATATTCACATGTCAATATGTGCAAATATACTGCCTTCTCTATTCTAGAAAACTTTTTATAGTAACCAAAGGATGAAAAAACATGTACTACTTGTGATATTTTACAATAATATTTTGTATTTAATTGGTCTATACTATAGAACTACATAATAAACAGTAACTATTAATGACATATACTATGGACCTTTTTTCAGTTGTTTTCTTTTGTTTTTCTGGTTTTTAGTCTTTTTTAAAAAAAATTGGTCCATTTAATTGTTGTTTTAAGTGTATTTTGATAAATTGGCTATATTTTGTATTTTTTCTAAATATATGCACACTTACAAATGGATAGAGAGACATACTACTGAAGAGACAAACTGCCCATTTTCCATTTGTATTTTTGCTGTCTGTAATGCAAAATAAATGTATTATATACTTGAAACATCCATTAACATTGCTTAGTCTTTTGGGTTCATATCTGAGGCTTACATTCTTCTAGTTTCATATGGTTGTTATTAGACCTATCAATATGATTTAGAATTATTACAATGTAATTTAGATTCAGACCAAGCTTGGAAATTTTGATGATTTTCCAAATGAAGAAGAAGAACTTTGATTATCTAATTATTTATTGTTTTATGTGACATTACAGACTCACATGACTAACAGAGCAGACTTTGCTTTTTCACTATATCTTTTAAATAGATCTTTAAAAGTATCTCTGTGAACAAATGCATTTATTGTATACTCAGCAATATCTTGCTCATAGTCTGTGCACTAAAAATCAATCCATTATAGAAATAAAATTATTCCATACAGGAAAGGGATATCATTTCTCCTTCTGCCTTTCAAATAGTTTCAGAGGATCTTTTATTTGAAATCATTTGGAAAAAAATAGTTATGGGTGGACAAAAATTATTCTGACTTTTCATTAAGACAAGCTAACTGGATTTAAAAAACTGCATAGAATATCAAAACGTACACAGAAAAAAAATATAGTAATTAGGACTAGAAAGAAATATTGTTATGGATGCATGTGAGATTCTGGTTAAGGAAATAAATTTGAATTGCTGGGAAAACACAGAAATAAATAACAAAAAACACAAGGACAATTGTAGCTCAACTGAAAGTACCTATAAACACAAAGTACTTTAAACCAGAGTCCCCCAACTTTTCAGGAGCATGGGGAGAGGGGAAAAAAGGGATAGTTGGGGGGGGGCTAAATGCATGCATGTGCATGCATGGGCACAAACCCATTGCTAACATGAGTGGAGCTGTGTCTGCCTGTGACGCTCACCCTGACACAAGCGTATTGTTGTTAGTTGCAAACTCGTGTCCGACCCATCGCGATTCCATGGACAATATTCCTCCAGGTCTTCCTGTCCTCTACCATCTTCTGGAGTTCATTTAAGCTCACTCCTACTGCTTCAGTGACTCCATCCAATCACCTCATTCTCTGTTGTCCCATTCTTCTATTGCCCTCAATCTTTCCCAGTATTAGGCTCTTCTCCAGTGAGTCCTTCCTTCTCATTAGGTGGCCAAAGTATTTGAGTTTCAACTTCAGGATCTGGCCTTCTAAAGAGCAGTCGGGGTTGATCTCTTCTAGGACTGACAGGTTTGAATGCCTTGCAGTCCAAGGGACTCACAGTAGTCTTCTCCAGCACCATAGTTCAAAGGCCTCAATTCTTTGGTGCTCAGCCTTTCTTATGGTGCAACTTTCACAGCCATACATTGCAACTGGGAAAACCATGGCCTTGACTATATGCACTTTTGTTGGCAGGGTGATGTCTCTGCTTTTTTAGTATGCTGTCTAGATTTGCCATAGCTTTCCTCCCCAGAAGCAAGCCTCTTTTAATTTCTTGGCTGCAGTCCCCATCTGAGGTGATCTTGGAGCCCAGGAAAATAAAATATATCACTACCTCCATTTCTTCCCCTCTATTTGCCAGGAATTGAGAGGGCTGGATGCCATGATCTTGGTTTTCTTTATGTTGAGTTTCAAGCCAACTTTTGCACTCACGTATGGGGCTGCGAATGCCTGCAACACTTGCGGCAGCGATGCTCACACAAGTGGAGCTGAAAACGCCCCCAACACTTGCAGCAATGCTCGCATGAGTGGGACTGTGTACATGTGTGCACTGGTCAGCCACTCACATGGCCCGTTGGCCAATAGGCTGTGCCTGGTAGTAGGGCACAGCCCACAGGTTGGGAACCCCTGCTTTAAAGTGGCATTTAAAGGTACAGAGAAAATCTTAATGTCTTTTAAAGTAACTGAGTTTATTCCAGGAGATCTTGAATTCAAGAGTAGTTTAAACATTTCTTTTTTGTTAGATTTCTTACACTACAGATATTTGTGATTTTCTGGCTTTTTCAAGGAGTGAGGAATCTTTTCATTTATAAACAGATCATTAGAGCTTGCATTATGTAGTATGTATGAATACTGCAAAGGAGATCATTCTTTCATAATAGGCTGATTCAGTACTCAACCTACAAAGAAGTATCTGTGCCAATGGAGTCTAGTAGTCAGTGTATGAAACTTACTTCATGTATTGATCACCTTTGTACTGCTGACACACTGCAGTGTATTAAAAAGGCAAAACCAAAACACTCTCCTCTAACTTCTCTTAATGATTACAAGAGGCCAAACAAACAGATAATTAGTCTGTAACTAATAGATCTGTTCTACATATGTTGTCTACATATGCTTTATTAAGATCTCATATTGTTTGGAGAGATTCAGGCAAATAAAAATCCTTTAGTCTTCCAAAAGATTTGTAAGGATAATAGGGAAGAAATTTTTCAGGTAAACCAAGCAACATTCAAAGATGAGGTGAGAATAGGGAGTGAGGCTGTGTGCACTAATCCATCCTCTACATCCTTTAGAACTCATGAAGTATTAAGAAGATTAGTAAACTGTTGTGACCAATAAAATTGATATTTCAATATGAAATTTATCAGGATTTTTTTTTTAAGTTTATTCTGATCCAAGTTCAATACAGTGAGTTAAATTTTCAATATAGATAGTTAATCCCATTTTCCCTGGGACTTTTAAAGTGTGGCTGATAATGGAAATCAAATGCATCACTGAGATATATTTACGAAACCTTTGTGATGTTTTCCAGTTTTTGTCATTTAATAGAAGAAGATGAGGTGAATTTTTATATCTGCCTGCAGGGGTTGCTGAAGCAAAGAATGTAGCTGACTGCATGTAATTTAGTAAGACGGTTCTTTTAAACAGGTTTTGCTCAGTTATTTCCTCAACCATGTCAGAATCAACATTTTCTTCACCATCAATACATAGCAAGGGAAGCAGTTTTTAGGAAATTTTTCCTTGTTGGAAAGGAAAGTAGAAGTTGAGGAGTAGGCTGAACAAAGAAGAGTTAGGCAAGTCTGTATATGAAGGAAAAGAGTTGAAGAAATGACATTTAGCTGAATGTTGAAAAAGGATTGAAGTTGAATGAAGGGCTCCAGGTCTATGAATGTGAAATAATATTGAAAGGACTCAGGAAAAAATAGTATGTATAGTAGAAAAATCTCAGTAATATCTGCCAGCTACACCCTATCCTTGCATAGGGGTATTCCCAGTGATGGGATTCAGCCAGTTCGCACCAGTTCGGCAGAACCAGTAACTAATTTTTTGTTGCCCAGGCCCAAAATGGACTTCCAGAAGCGACATCCACACAGAGAACTGGCTGTTCATATATTTGAATCCCACCACTGGGTATTCCCTTTAGTCATTGTCATCAGCAAAAAAACAAAGCAGATCCACTGTGATTGCAAGGACACCTCTTATCTTCAATTCATGTCTTCAAAGAGGTAAAGCAAGTTTGCATGTTGGGACTCTTCCTGTTTAATTTTTACATTAATTTTTTAGGGAAACATCTGACAATATCTGAGCTTCATTTGCTCTCCCCCCCCCAACTTATTGGGCAACAGATCAGTTTTATTATTTTTATATGCCGATGATGTTACAACTTTCCTTTAATAACACAAGTGGGCCTTACTGCAGAAAGGAACAACTCATCATCAAGTACAATAAAACTGAAGTAATTGCTTTCTCCAAATGAACTGTCAATCACTACCACTTGTAAAAATAATAGCTTTGACATTGACTAAACTAGGGTATTAAATACCTAATTGTCTCTTTGCAAGACTTGTCAACTTGCTTATACAGTATATATTTTTCAATAATTTTATTAAAGATTATAGTAAACAAGTAAAATGAATGCAGGAACATAATATAAAAATACATTACTTTTTATTCTTTGAAATTAAGAAAAATTAAAGAAGAAAAAGTGCAAAACAAAAAGAAAAGAAAGTAAGGGGCAAAGCAGAAAAGAAAAGAAGAAACTTCCCCCTTTTTCCTCCATACTCAACATAACAATTTATCATTATCTCTTAAAATACAACCAAATTATTCTTCAATCCATACCTCCCCTTATTTTCTAGAAGACAATCTCTAAATTTTCACTTCTTATTAGTCAGCAAAAGTCCAGTAAGGGCTATCAGAAATAACCACTTAAATATCTCTTCACCTCCATTTAGACAAATTCACCCTGATTCTGTCATCAAATAATCAAAGTCCAATTCACCATTGAGATATTTGTTTTTGTTTAAAAAAAAACACCATTAAACATCACCAGAAATAGCAACCACTACTTGTACTGCAAAAATAATAATTCAAGTATTACAATTTTTTATCCATTGCACCCAGTGAAACATTACAATGAATAACAATTATGGAGGATGGAGGTTCGTTCTCCGAACTTGTGGGTTGGTTTCTGAACATTTCATTACCAGGCTAGGTAACATCTTCAGTGGAGTTTAAGGGATGTCAGTGTCAGTGTTCTTCTGTTTATAAGGGCTTTGGGTGTGAATGTGTCAAGTGAGGGTCTTGTAATGGGTCTTGTAATGGGTAAGGTATAAGTCATCAGTGAGAGGTTTGTGATGGGTCTTGTGATAGGGAAGTTACATCAGGTCAGGGTCATTGGGAGATGAACTCCTGGTTAGAGGGAGGGCTTGCATGGGTTGGCTGAGGGTCAATGCTATCTCTGATTGGCTGTGTGGCTGATTTGGATTCTGAGGGATTCGTAGGCTGCTTGTAGGTCAATGTGTGTGTTGATGGAAATGCTTGTGGAGTGCCAGGCTTCAATGAACTCATAATTTTAGTGTTGTTCCAATTGAACTGGTGTTGTTTGAGGTTGGTGTGGTTAGAGTTTAAGGATTTGGAATTGTGGCATTTGACTGCCAGCCGGTGTTCATGGATCCTGTTTTTAATTCATGTGATGTTTGTCCCACACAGAATTGGTTGCAATGGTTACAGTTGATTCTGTAGATTATATTGTGTATTTCATCCTTCTGTATCTTCAGTATCTGGAGAATTCTGTATGCCAGAATTCTCCAACCCCTAGGAATAGCAATAGCCCACAATCCCACAGCCACACTCCACCAAGAATTATTCAGAACATATTATTTTTACTTATTTTTATTTTTATTTCGTTTATATTGTGTTTTTATTTCCTGTAAGCCATTTTGAATTGCTGTGAGCAAGGAGATGGCAACATAAGTTTTCCAAATAAAATATAATAATAATAAAATAAATAATAAAATATAAAATAAAATAAAGTAAAAATAAATCTCAGTATTTCTGAATTTAATTGTAAGAAAAATGCTTTGAGAAAGTCAAATTTATTAAGCCAACTGTTGCCAGATAACAATGGTTACTGTTGAATTCAGCAGGCTCACCATGGGGAGGCTTCCAATAACCCATGACATCCTAAACCTACTCCTCCCCTCCCCAAATTATGCCACTCGATTGATGCCACATTGTTCAATTGGAACAATTGTACATATGTTTCTACATGGACTTTTCTCCCACAGAGAGTCTCATGGAATATCAACTGCCTATAGGAAGCCAACATAATTAATGTAGCATCTATGGCAGTGGAAATATATATATTGTTAAGCAAAAGTAATATATATATATTATTAAGCAAAAGTAAAAAGTTGAGGTTGTATGTTATTATCTTATCCTACTATGCTAAAAAGAATTGGAAGTCAATATTATTTTTCCTTCTCCCTTTTACACTACACTTTTTCCTCTTTCCTTTTTCCTTCCTCATTTCCTATTATTTTCATTTTTCTTTCTGTTTGATATTTTGATAAACCAATAGAAATTTATCAATTCTGATCAAAGCATTTTTAATAAAGAGAGAGCAAGTGAACTATACCACACCAATATCTTCAGCTGTGTCTAGCAGGGACAGTGGATTTTTTTTACTCTGATCATTAATGGATGCCATGAGAATAAGTTCATAAATGCATGAAAATTTTGGACATAGTCAGCAATTTTTTTAAAAAAACAATGGTGACCGTTAAAATGAAAGTTTTCATTATTGAAGTCTTTTACATTTGAATTTTTTTAACTATTCTACTTACATTGTTTTTCCTCCCACTAATCCAGGATGTAACTTCATAATGTTCCATGCAGTTGAAAGTTTTACTCCATGCCAACTCACTAAATTTGTTAAATTTCAAGATATTAAAAGAACCATTGTTAGATCTGTTGTTCGATTTAGTAAGCAAATAACCATCAATTCAACATATTCTGTGCATATTTCTGAATAAAGTTGTGTATGAATTGAAAATGTCATTGTTTCAAAGGTTGACTTTTGTTTGATTGAGAATTGGGACTCGTTGCTGAGTTACGTGTGTTAAAATCAGGGATTTTTTTGTCATAGAACGCCCAGAACGGAATTCCGGCACCTTTTTTGGATAGAACCTTGTAGGGTAGGCAAGGCGGGTTGTATGATGTGTGTGAGTTCCAGCACCTTTTTTTTTTTTTTTTTTTACAAAAAAAGGACAGTCCTTAAGGAGCAGTATACTATTTCTTTGAATATTATTCAGTAGCTATGTAAGAGTATAGTTAAGTTCATCAAAAGTATTATCTAGTAAAGCTATGGAATTGAAGATGATAATACATAATCAATTTCTGAATATCAGATCTTCAGTTGTCAGCTTGGAATCTTTTATTATCTTGTTCAAACCTGTGTAACCTTGATTCTTTATTACAGTATTCTCTTCACCACATTGGATGAAATCTATTATATAAAGGTCATATTTATCTGCTAGTTCATTATTGCAGCATTTAAGGAAGCAATGAAGATGATATGAATAAAAGTAATTCTAATTCTAAAGTAGTAAATATCAATATGTTTACAGTTCAATTAAGCATAGTTATAGATAAGTTGAAAATAAATTATATCTATATATTACTAAAACTCTGGACATCATCTTTAAATGGGACAACATCATAGGACAACATCTTTAAATGGGACAGCATTATAGGACAACAAATTTTCAGTTAAGGTATCTCAAGTGGGCTAGCATAAGAATGTATCCAAAATCCAGGACCCATAACTCCCAAGGGAATAAAATTTGGGAAAAATGTGTCTGCTTTATTTGTACTGGTTGCTGCTTCATTGCTGGGCTATTGCTGTAGTCATGTAATCTTCATTTCCAATGTTCTGTGACAGCTTCCCAGCTAAACTTGCAATCACTCATTCCCTCCCACATCCAGCAGCAGCCAGTTACATGCCTGCGGGGAAGGAAGGGAAGGGAAGGGAAGGGAAGGGAAGGGAAAGAGAAAGAGAAAGAGAAAGAGAAAGAGGGAAGGGAAAGAGAAAAGGGAAGGGAAAGGGAAAGGGAAAGGGAAAGGAAAGGAAAGGAAAGGAAAGGAAAGGAAAGGAAAGGAAAGGAAAGGAAAGGAAAGGAAAGGAAAGGAAAGGAAAGGAAAGAAATTTACAATGCTCACTGATAGATTCCCACAAGGAAACTTAATAGTGAATATGGCAGGAAGTCAGAAATTCTGTTTAGATAAGGAAATGTCTCTGAAATGAACAGCCAACAGGGCATGGTTAGTTCTTGTTTCCCAATTACACTTTCAAAGAAAAGTTTAATTGACATGAATGGAATATTAATGTGAATAGGACTGGAGACCTTTTAACTGAAATTTCTGTACAATGTTCTGATTCAAAAGATGACATTAGATGATTGTCTGTTTCATCGCAACCTTATTGATCAAGATAAAATAAAGTCATATCAGCTTATCTGAGTTCTTTGTACCAAACAAATTGAACAAGCAAACAAATAAAGCAAACATTCCTAAGCAAACAAATGGAGCGATGCTACTCTATAAATTGGTCTACAGAGTAAAATGATGATGCTACCAAAGTCAGCAGTAACATAGCAAAATACCATGAATTGGGAAATACTGAAAATCAATGATATGTGAAAGGATAAATTTTTACCTTACATTAGCTCAGAAAATATGCTCCCTTGGTTAAAACTTTCTATGTTTGAAAAAAGCAGTTATATTTTTCTTTTCTAATTTTTTAAAGACCCTTGGACATAAAAGAGTATAGAAAGCATAAACAGAAAAATAATGAAAGGTATAAATATGAAAACTAAAAGCTGATGTGAAAAAGAAAGATGAATTATCTATCAATAAAAAACTAGTTGGAATATTTATAATTGATTCCATTTTAGGAAACACTGAAAATAAATAGAAGTGGTTGCATCAAATTTATAACTATAATACAACATAATACTTTACTTTTTTTGTAATTTATGAATATAAAAGTACATAGCATAGTCATGCAAAAAAAATATGCTGACCTTCAAAAATATCTCTCCAGAGCTTTTCCCATTAGCTATTACTCCAAGGGGAGCATTATGAATCAAAATAGCCATATATTGCATCATACCCCAGTGGAAAAATAATTCAGACATTGCTTCAAAGACTTTCGTACTTTGACCGTGATTAGGACATATGTACTATCAAAACCATCTATTTAGTGTTTTCCCTGCAACAAATTATGAGCATTTGCCAATTACATTTTTTAAAAAACATCATTTTCTTAATGCAAATAAACAAAATCGGCATTTAGGAGGTGAAGCCAAATCAAACTATAGAAAAACTAACTGTCAAACTAAACCTTTATAGGATTTTATTCCAGTATGAATGCCTTTTTTGAATAATATTTCTGGGGAGAAATATTAAATATGCTACATAATCCAAAACCTCAGCAGCTACTGAAGAAATTAGAGGCTCTGGTGAGGGCCAATTTAAAGAACTTGAGAGTCTGGTCAACACCAGGTTAGAAGTTTCTCTCCTGCCATACTCACAGCCTAACCTAACATGCCTGTTTTTCTTCTTTTGTCTGCCAAGCCTTGTGCATTCAGCCTGCCCAAGGAAGGAGGTAGAAATATGTACAGTTGAGGGGTCAGGATCAGAACAAACAGAGCTGGTGAAAAGATTGGCAGCAACAGCAGTTAGAAGGCAAAGGGTAGAGAGGAAGGGCATGTGGGAATGAGGGGGGGGGACTTAATAAATGTTATAAATAAAAAAATTAAAAACATAAATGGCTATTTTTCTGGAGCCTAACTCAGCTGCATATCTATCAGTCAATAAAACTGAGCTAGACCAGGCCTGTTAATACATGAATGTATTTCACATCTGTTGTAAAGTCAAACAGCAGTGGGGAGTGATCAGGAATGAAATAATCTTGAGGGAGTCTCTGTGAAAATCATCTTGCTAAAAGGCAGTGAAAAACTTCTCCATAGGAAGAACAGTGCAATGGTAAAACTATTACTTACCCATTCTTTCACCTGGATAGTTACCTTATGAGCATAGGTCAGTTTGACTTCTCACATTAAACAGGAGTGGAAGTCAGTGAAATAAATGATCACACCTGATTGTATGAATCGTCTCCAGAGAATCCATGGGTCCTGTGTATGGGTAGGGAATAGAGGACAGGGAATGGAGAGACTAGAGTTTTTTTCCCTACATCTTATTAAAAGACTTTACCACATTATTTCAGTGAATACATTTCATTCTGACTGCAGTAGGTAAACTGACTTTAATCTAGCACCCACTGAGAAATATCTGTCTCTGCCTAATGGACTGAAAAGTTATCGGAAAATTATGTTACTGCAAAGGTGCTATATTTTCTTTAGGGCATGAATGTACTGGTGCTTACATCTTTCTAAAGAATAATCAAGGGTAAATGCAGTAAATGATGATAATAAAGAGAAAGAGGAAAATAATGGATAAACTATATAATAGTATAATAGGTTAGTTGTCATTTTTTAGATTTGGGAATAGATAAATAATGTAAACACAATCCATCATTACAATGTCTTATTATTTATGTGAAGGGGTGGTTCATTTCAAAGAAGATGAAATTAAATTACTCTATTGAATCATTGACTATCAGTTTGAAGTCTCGGATTAAATTAAATGTTCCAATGCTTTGCAGATTTACAAACATTGTTTCAGCTTTTCTTCCATTAATAGACAAAACTGAAAGCCATGAAGTGAGTGTTGTGATCAGTTTTAGCACTGTTGCAGTTTTAGCATTGTTTAGCATGCCCACTAATGATACTGCTTAGAGGCGGGATGGGACAACTCACCACGGCTGACTCACCCTGGTCATTTTGCCCTGGCCAACTCACTGCAGACAACTTGCAGTGGCTAGTTTTCTTGCACGGAAAGGGAAAGGACAGATTGGAAGCTGAGACCAAGAAGGGAAAAGGGGGGCATGGGGGAGGGGGAAAAAGTAGGCACATTGGTGCTTGCCCCCAAAGCTGCTACTGTCAGTCCATTTTTTCTGTGTTTGGCTCCTTGCAATAAAGTGGGGAAAAACAGGCTAATCCTAGGAATCCACAAGAAATTCTTTACTGACTGGCCAGTGGGATATCACTGAATCAATTAGGAAATCTTTCTGGCTAAGTAAATAGCCCTGGAAAAATCTGTGACTCTTTTAAAACAAAGCCACTAAAGAGCCCCTAGCCCACCACTTCCCCTTCCAGCCCTGCACATTTGGCAAGGCTGGAGATACCTGGATGTTAGCGGAGTGGCTAGCTGTCACAGCAGACATGCCAGGAAAAAGCAGCGGTGGCAGGCCTCCTCTTGCAGATGCACCATGCCCTGAGCCTGGCTCTATGTATGGACTACCCAAGTGTGCCATGTTGCTCCAGAGTTTGGCTGATGGGCCACTGGGACTCCATGTTCTGGCTCAACCCAGCCTCAAGCAATTCTAATTTGAGAAAGTTCAGACCTAAAGCAAGACAAGGCCTGCTTCAATTCACTTGTTCCTCTCTTGAGTTATCCCACACTGAATTGTCCCACGGCGAGTTGACTGGGATGAGTCAGCCAGGGAGAGATGGACAGGGTGAATTGTCATAGACAAATTTGGGGATATGTTGTGCTGCTGCTGTTTGTCTCAGTATCCTTTTAGTATTAATTAAAGGAGAGAGAGAAAAGAACTAGAATTATCATACTCCTCTTTAGAAAACCTGGTTTTCTGATTGTTTTATGATTCTCAAATTCACGCCTTTTATTTTCATCCATTCTTATGTTTTAGTATATGTATACTTGTAATATAGACTCTGTTAAAATTCTTACTTGTCCATCTAAAAAAGTGGCATGAAGTGGCTTCTTTCATCTTCAGTTTAAAAAAAAAAATCTCACTTTAAACAGTTTTGTATTTTTACAAAAAAAAATATTTTCTAAATTTTCTAAGTTGGAGTAGAACATTCTGCTTTGGTTCTGCAAAAATACTGTATAAGTACTTTGCTGGATAATTTGGAAATTGCTGTGTTTCCTTTTTTTCATCCTACTATTTCTTCCTTAAAAGATTTGCAGTAAAAAAAAAATGTTTAATGATAGTAATAAAGCTCTAGATCGAAAGTTTGTTGGATTGAAGTCAATATTTTTGAAAGATCTAATACTGTACTCTTTCTTTCCTATGCCCCCCTCCGAAATGAAACATGTAAGTGCTTTGATGTTTTCCCAATATACCCAGATTGAAGTTTGAAACATTTGTATTGCATGTAGTTACCTTCAAAACTCAAAGCACAAATCCATATTGAATCTTGTTACTAGAGTTTTAGATTTGAATTATATACAGACTGATTCTCACACCCTCTTTTCAGATAATTATGATACTTCTAGTGTCTACATCAATAGAGTAGTTTAATCATGGAATATCAAAACAAAACCAGGCAAGTGATGCCACCTCAGTACCGTTGCTCTATTGATGGGTGGTGGTCATAGGCTGAGCAGGACATGGCTTTCCATTTATGGGGGAACCAATGCTAGGCTTGGTCTTGAAAGAGATCCGCCCATCGCTGCAGGCTGATTTCACTGGATTGCAAGGCACAGGCAAACAGAGTTCCAGATGATGCCATCTGGAATTTTGGAAGATGATGGCTGGCAAACTCCAGTAGGGAGTACGAACTCCAGTACATGATACTGCCAGGTTGGGAACAGGAAGAGAATCTCGATCAGGAACTGATGGTGCTGCAAGGTCATGAGCAAGAGCTGCTGGAGGAGAATGGTTTGATGCTGGATGATTTAATTGGTAGAAGGACCCATTTGATGAATTGGAGGTGCTTCTTTGTGGCTTCTGAGGAGCAACCTGGGAAGTGGTGACCAGAGTAGCATCCCTCTCTTCCAGTAGTGCTTGATGGCTCACTAATCCAGCAGGTCAGAGGAAAAGAGCATTTGGGAAACAAAATGAGCATCTTTTGCAATTCTGAAGTTTAAGAATCTGCAAATAAAGTCCTAATGCCTTCTTTTTGTCATGTTGCTCACAACTTCTGAATTCAACATTTTCCTTCATATAACTTCACTAGAAGCTGCTGGCCATTAGATAAAAATATAACGATCCCACTTCTCTGTTCTTTCCAGTTTTGTCTCTTGGCACACCAACAATTGCACATAAGGAAACATTTTCCTTTGTATATTTTTAATGTAGATCTGCTGGCTCTTCATTAGATAAGATCATCTGAAACACGAATAATCTTTGTTTATTTACCAGCCAAAGTACAATGTAAAATATTTCCATTTAACCAATACAATTCTGTTTTTCTCAATTATGCCTCTTGCACATCAGCAATAATGACAGCAGGGAAAGATAGAAGTAAAAGGTGTAGAGGCAGCTCTAACCACTCTGAAACTAAACTAAACTAAATATGAAACTAAACAAATTAAACTAAGCAATCAAACTTTGGATTTTACAGTTGGGTCAGAATGCAGTGGTATGCCTCAATATGCCTATTGGACATCATTCCTGCAGGAGCTGAATTGGTTGCCACTGAGCTTCTGGGTATAATTCAAGACCTTTTTTATCACCCATGAAGCTTTTAAGACCAGATTATTTGAAAGACCACTTATCATCCATTGTTTCTACTATCTGGTAGGATCAGGCAGAGTTGGCATGCTTCAAATCCCAATGATTAAAAAATACCATCTATTGGTACCTAAAAAGTGTATCTTGTTTATCACAGACTCTATCATCTAGAGTAACATAGCCTAAGAAATCAGTGGGGTTCTCACTCTGATGGTATTCCAGGCATCTTTGGTCTTGTCGAAGGTATGGATCATTATGTTTCACTCGTAAGTTAAAATAAAATCCTGTGTTTCATTTTAGTTTTCTTATACAGTCTCAGTTAATGGGCCATTTGACTTCAACAAACAAAAAAACAAAAAAGAAAATACAGAAATGAATTATGTTGATTTGGAATTCAGTGAGGAAAAGAAGGGAAACCTCAAATGAATGTTCTTTCTATAGGTAAAATAACTCCATCATAAGAGAAAAAAAGTGCAGCATTGCTTACGCAACCTATCTGGTAACTTCCAGATGTGTTGAATGGAAAATAAGAGTGACTGCCAAAATACATCTGGAAGAAAAGAATGGGAGAGGTTGAACAAGACCCAAAAATGAAATGAAAAGCAGAAAATGCCAATCAGTTGCTTGAGGCCGGAATACCATGGTTAATTGTGCACTCTCTAGTTATTAATAATCTGAAGAGATCCCAGACAAACAAATTTAAATATGAAAAGCCTGCTTTCCAAATTCAGCTATACACATTAAAATGGCCAGATAGATGCATTCTCATTTTGATCTGAATGGTATGATAACAATGCATTTCAATATTCAGTTTTTCTCCCAGCATTTATGTACAATAAATGCTAAGTGCTCTATATTTAAAGCAGTCCTTCTGATCAGCAATTTGTAAATGCAGTTTTACTGAATTTTATTCATTACTTTTGCTATTAAACTACAATCAACAGGAATTCAATTAAATTGAGACAGTCTATATACTGTATCATGCCATAGAATTGTAATATAATATATATTTTATTTTAATAACACTTAATATTGTAGCATTATGAATAATTATTAACTACAGCTGCTGAGCAGTACTGGGGAGAATCCTGTAGCTTTATAATATAATAGGCTAAATTATAAAAATGACTGTTTCTTTGCTTCTTTCCGTGATCTGAATTTATTTTGGAGACACCCAAATGACAGCAAAGATACACAGAAATCCAAATTAAACAATATATTTGGAAATAATTTTGAAAATGCATTGAAATGTAGAGTTGCTGTTCCTTTTGTGCAGGAACAATCAAATGTTTTATTCATAGCTGCAGTATAATTGATGGAAATATTAATGAGGAAGAGCAATTTGCGAAGTTGTTAGTTAGTTGAGCATCATGGGAAAAATATGGAAACTAAATTGTACTTGACATTTCAGCAAGATGAATGTGGTGTCCGTTCTCTTGGCAGACAGGCATAATTGCATATAACCTAGTAGGTACTTTTAAAAAGATTTCCAGAAATCTGGCTGGAAAGTGTACAGCTCATAAGTACCATGAACTTCACACACTTTATTCTCTCATAAGTGTGTATTACATTTCTAACTTAAATGTTTTAGCAATTTAGTCTTTTATCTATTGTTTTCATTAACCTAATTCTAATCCTCACTGTCATAAATATGATGAAAACATTTGAACGCTTTGGTTTTTCTAACCCACTAGAGCAGATTCTAATTTATAGTAAAGTATCTTGCATTCTAGTACAAATCTTTTAAGAGAATATACCATACTAAAAATATTCTTAATTCACTTATAAATTTTGCAAGATTAATTCCCAAAATAACTCCTTTTCGCTTTGTGTGTTATGTCATGTCATGTTCATTTATCCACTATTCTAGTTATGTTAAGAAATATTTGATTTTGGTAAGAGATATTGGCTTTTGCTCAGCGTTATATTCATAACAGCCTGTTATGGCTGTTAATACTCTGGTGACCTTTTCACTACTGCCATAGGCCCATGGGTTATCAATGTACAAGTGTGCTTCCCTTTCATGTTTTTTTCCTGTCAGTGCTATGAAATATGCAGTGTTTTGCAATAGATATAATATTTTTTTCTGGAGACAGGGCAGACTTTGGAAGTTTCTCTAGCTAGGTTCCAAAATGACAATTACATCAGTTTTGTAAAGCCTCTTATCATGATTTGTTAGTTTGGTAGGGGCTCCTGAGACAGACCTAACTCCTGATAACTGAATTGCCAAATTTCTTGTAACTTGGCCTATCCCTGGACACAATCTGTAGCTTTAAGAGACAATCTAATGATATTTGAATCCTACCCACCTGCTTAGCTTTTGTTGTGTTCTTCTACACAATTAGCCCACTAAGAAACGTCCATTGATATATTTTTTTTAATTTGCTCACTTTCTAAGTATGAAAAATACCCACAAAGTAATCTACTTAATGTATTTATGCCATTCAGCATCTAAGGCAGGATATCCTGCTTTCTATGCATGTCCTTTTTCATAGTAAATACATCTATAGATTTTCAGTTATAATAGTGCAGTTAGGTCTCTCCAAAGGTGGCTTAGCTTTGACCTGATGAAATGTTCATGCTATAAATAAAAATGCTATTCTAGTAAGGCATTGAGGTGGTATGATCATGCTCATGATAGTTTGCATGGCCTTAAAGCTCCTTCTATAATCGTTGTTCTGCTAGTCAAAGATTCTATTATTCTATTATACCTTGTACTCAGTAGTTCCAGTAAATGGTTGGAAGAGCTGGACAAGACTTCTAGACCATTCATGACTAGAAAATTCTTTCAGATATTGAAACTATTAGAAGTAGGAGAGGGAAAATATTCGCAAAATGGCTTTGAAGGAGTAATTTGTACAAACCTCATCAGAGTAAGGCAGTTTTTAGATGCTTAGCATATTCTGGTGCCAATAAAAAACTAAAGTTTGTTGGTTTTGGCCTGATCCAGTTTCCCTGTTATAGGCATGTTTGGGTAGCTGGGACCTTTTAGCAATCTCCTGTGTAGCCCCCTTGTAATTTCTTAACCTAGGCTTGAATAATGGTCAGTTCCAGAGTTTCTTATTTTTGGCATGCCCATTAGGAGATTAAAACAGTTTCAATTTGTAATCTTTATATATATAAAATATAAAATGACCTTTAAATCAAGCTTAAATCTGGGTGACTTTATTGGAGCATATCTGCTTATATCAAACTCACAGAATTCTGCCTTCTAATGAAACCATCCTATATAGGATCAAGAAGATACTCAACTCTTTTAAAAAGGAAAATTGGGCAGAAAACAATCATCAAATAGAGATTCAATTTGGTCTACTGGTTAAGGCACCAGACTATAGAACAAGAGACTGTGTATTCAAGTCCTTCCTTAGCCATGAAAGCCAGCTGGTGACGTTGAGCCATTCACTGTCTCTTAGCTCAACTAAGGAGGAAGAAGGAATATTAGGTATGTTCATTGCCTTGAATTATTTATAAAAATAATAAAGATGCGATAAAAAACAATTTAACAGCGCCTATTCAATCTGCTACTGAAATAATATGTAAACATTATTAACACAGTCTACCTATGCCAAGGTCAATGGGACTATCCAAACTAGATATTGTTATTATTGTGGTTTGTCACACAGTCAGCCAAATATTTAGCCTGGATTTGGCATTATCTATCTATCTAGTCCTTCCTAAGGATCTGACACAGGCAGATGTAGAAGTTTGATGGTATTAAAAATACTGTCACAGGATGTAAGCTGTTCCAAGTAAAGCAGCCTTTTGCAATTGATGGATGGTGATTTTGTTAATAGCATTGTGTGTGGCAAATGCCAGTCTGTTTGCATTCTAAAATTCTAGAGCTTTTTAACTTCTTTATTTTCTATGACTTTCTCTATTTTATGGTCCCACCAGTTCTTACTTGTTGGCAAATGATATTTCTTGCATATCTTCCAATATATAGCACAGATGTCTATGAAAGATATTAAACTAAATGCTCTGATTGCTAAGTTCTTACATATTTTTACCTTGATTCTAGAAGCCCAGGATCAGTTCTACCATGGCCCAATTTGATCTATAGATTTTTATGTACCTGTATGTGTGTGTGAACAAGTTGGTCATTTAATACTTATATGATTTTACTCTTTGGTGTATCTGCTGATACTGTCAACAAGGACACCAATTAATGTCAATTGTTATTGTTTTGTAATGTGGCTGCTGCTTGTCCTTCAGGAACTAAACAGCTTTTTTTTTACTTGCTGGGGCAAGTAATGGGAACTCACGCCGTTGCACGGAGCTTGGGTCTTGAATCAGGATCAGGATCTGAGCCACCACACAGCCTCTCTTTTACAACAAAGCCACCAAAATTCACTGGTGGAAAGACCATGTATGGAAACTGAACTACAAGTAAATTGTAGTGGGCTTAAAATCTGATAATTCTGTTTGTTTTGGCAAACTGCTCCTGTTACCAATCTTTGTGGCATATATGATATAATTTGTTATACTATAGCATAAATGCTTTTTTCTGAGGCCTTAGTACTACTGTTATTATGTTTTGTCTTTCTTGGCAATCACTGATGGTGTAGGTACCACCTAACAAAACATTTTGAATAAATTTTCTGTTAAACCGTAGGTTGAAGTAAATTTAACTGACTTTTTTCCATAACTCTTTCCATCAATCCACTGTGATTACATCTCTTGAATTTTATCATACATTTTTTTTAATTTTTTCCATTTTTATATCATATTTCAAAAATAGTTGGTGACAATCTCAATTTTGTAAAAACATTTCAAGTTCTGTCATCTTTCTCAAAGTTCTCTCTTTGAGATTGCTTTTTAGTTTTTCATTTATTTTCAAATATTCCCTCCTCCATTGAGTAATTTCTGTTGTGTTTTTAATACATTTTCTGAAACTATGTGGGTAATGTTAGCATCTGCTGTTGTTATTTACTATAGTTACCCTTAGAATAAAAAGTATTTGATGGTGACACCAATGGTGAGATTGCTGGAATTAGCTTTGATTTTAGAAAATTTTTAACAAACTTTGTCCTATAATAAGTCCTTTCAAAACCTTTTCTTCTCCTGCTGCTTTGTACCATAACTACATATTAAGTCCATTAACTAGATCTGCTCCTTCTATAATCGTTGTTCTGCTAGTCAAAGATTCTATTATTTGTAACAAGCAATTTGCTGTACAGTATAGAATATGACTGGGAAATCCTAGTCTGTCTCTGTCTTTTCAATCTTGCAAAATTTTGAATTTTATTCTTATTTTTTTCCCCATCCTATTTATATCTACTAATTGTTCTTTGCCAGGTCTCCAGATTTTTATCTGAAATTGGATTCAGGGCAATTTTGAATGGGAAATTCATTTTAGGTAGCATATTCATTCTGGTGCATTTGTCTCTGTTTAGCATATAGACAGTTGCAGTGTTAAAAGTTTGCATTCTTTTCTTTTCAGGATTAAAAATCTTCCATTTTCATCCTTTAGCTATTCTAACTGTTGAGAGAATCAGTTCAGGTCAGTCTTTCAAGATGGGAAAAGAAGATGCAAGGCAAGCTGCTGGAAAGGAGGTTCCGTATTATTTCCCAATAACAGCAACAAAGAGTGTTCTTGGGGACAGCTAGCAAGTTGGGGTTGTGAGTCAGTGAGGTTCTATATGTTTCTATGTCATCAACATGTTGGTGTATGCTGGAGACAGTACTCTAATTGCTTTTTCTTTTGTTGTGTATGATGTTGTGGCTGATCCTTGAAGGCTGAGGGAAATGTAGGTGTATTTTTGTTTTTCAAATTTGGCCCTAGCCTGAGTGATCAGTTTCAGTCCTTATCTAATTGGTGTGTCCTTTTGGAGATCACTTTATTATACAATATTTTCTGAATAGGAATCCAGTTTTATGAA
Organism: Crotalus tigris; assembly: GCF_016545835.1. Lineage (NCBI taxonomy): Eukaryota > Metazoa > Chordata > Lepidosauria > Squamata > Viperidae > Crotalus > Crotalus tigris. Next base: position 100,243 of record NW_024098234.1, on the reverse strand, counting down.
TGGGCAACATTATATATCCTTTCGAATGAGACATAGTTTCCCTCAGCTATTCCTGCAGGTCGTTTTGGGTGGAGAGAAGATGGGAGAGGTTTTCTGCCTATTCTTAATGGAATTTCCTTTTCTTCTCCTTTTGGGGGACTCATCCTTGGGGGAATTTTTTATTCTGGGCAGGATATTTTATTCTGGGGAGCGGACTCCCTTTACATAATACTTACCAGAAAGCTGATTTAAGATAAATTGCTACTCCATTTTTTTTCTCAGATGCTATATATTCCTGACTTTTTCTTTTTTAACAAGCTGACATAGTCTTTTTCATACATGTCTCTTAGAAACAAGCAATATTAGTTTTATGTGGTTGGAGCTTGTTAAAAAAATCTTTCTTTTTGTAGGTAAATTAAGTACATGCACGTTTGATGTGATTAATATTGTTTATTTCATTTCAGTTGCAGTTTAGTTTCAGTTTAATGCTGCAGTTACACTTCAGTTTCCCCTCTGCTTCACCTCCAGTTTCTTCCCAGGTGCCAGAAACTTCTTTATCCATTGAATCCTGAGGAATTAGTCTGCCATGTAAGCCTCTGTGGTTTTCCTGATGGTTATTCTTTCATTTCCAGAAAAACATCCAATGCAAATGAGATTCTCCATCTGTATCAAATTATTTAGTTCATAATAAGCCTGTAAGAAATGCAAATTGTCTCCTTTTCCCTCAACTTTCTAGGGAGATATCTTGAAATATCTGGATTTGCTTCCCTTCTATAGCTAAAGGTGTCATAATCTGCTGTTTTGGAATAGCATTTTTTGTTCGCTTGTATAAAAATCTTACAAGAATGTCTTAAGGCTCTTTAGTTCCTTGTGCAGATATGGGATTTATCCTAAAAATGTGTTCAATATATGAAAATCCCCATCTATTTTTAAAGTAATCCTTTTCAAAAAATCTTCTGGGATGCTTCTGAATATTCAGCAATAATTCTCTTTGATGAAATTTTAAAGTACCTGTTGACCTTTCCATTTTTTTTTTTTTGCCCCTTTGCCATTACATTTTGAACACTTGTGTCAGACTTTCTTGCTTTCCTTTTAACTCTGTAATTTGTTGGATATTGACTTAAACACTCTTACTTAATTTCATAATCTCATATTTTAAAGTCTGTTCAAATATTCTTCATTTTTATTTTAGAATCAGTTTTCATATTCTTCGTATTATTCATTGCTGTATGTTGTAATTGTTTAAAGGTTGAGCACAATGAGCAGATTTGAAACTGATTTTCCAGCTCACCCCTCTTCTTTCTCTCCCATGTCATTATTTGACACTTGTTCACAAATTGCATTAATAATCGAAATGCAGTTCTAATTGCTACAGGAGCTCCACAGAATCTGTTTTGTCAGTACTTTTAATTCTGGAGTCCATCTTAGTTAAAGTTTTATTTTTTTATGAAAAGAGTTCATCTCATCATCATATTGCTGTTATTGCTACAGTCAGATCCTTTCTCTTGCTCCCCTCTTTTCTTGTTACTCCAAGTGTGAGAACCATTGGAAAAAGAAGTAGAAATAATTGCATTTATAAAATCCAATATGTGGGAATGATAATCCAGTGAATAATTATTTCAATCTTTGTACTAAATGGGTAGAATGTGGGGAATTACCAGCATCAATTATCTGATGTTCAGCTTTGAGGAACCACATCTGTGTGAATGCTAGATGGTGAAAATGGCCTTGGGGAGAACCAAAATCCCCTGGCAGCAGGTTTTTTTTTAATCTAAGATGCCTAGAAATCAGTAAAAATATCACAAATTTCAGTTCAGGAGAGAAGATTTCCATCAGCCCCATTTCAGCAATGATTTTGACTATCATTGAATTTAATATTTTGTGGTTAGACTTGCAATTTTTGTTACTGATGTAATTTATTTGAAGGTTTTTGTTTTCTTTTTTGTAAGCCACCTTTATACCTTCTTAAAGGGGAAGAGATAAATTCAGAAGCAAGCTATCACTGTATTTACCAACATAGTCCCACCAACCTATATCATAACAACAACAAAAGAAAGACTGTGTGTGTGTGTGTGTGTGTGTGTGTGTGTGCGTGCGCGCGCGCGCGCGCGCGTCAGCTTCAAAATGAAGATAATACCAAGAAATCAACTCCACATTAAGAGTAAAACTATTTTGGTTAAAAGGGGCTGAATCTTAAGAGAATCCTGCAGGTGTGATTATGGTTTCTTCTTCTCATACCACTGTATGTGAATTACGGAGGTATCTGAGAGATGTTTTTATTCTTTTATCATTATCACCTTGCTTATTTAACATACCCAGAGTACATCATGTGAAATGCAAGGTTGAATGAAACACAAACAGGAATTAAAATTGCCAGGAGAAATATCAACAACCTCAGATATGCAGATGATACCATTCAAGTGGCAGAAAGTGAAGTGGAAGTAAAAAGCTTCTTGATGAGGGTGAAAGAGGAAAATGCAAAGCTTAATTTGAAACTTTAATAAAAACCTAGATCATGCCTTCCAGTCCCATCACTTCCTGGCAAATAGAACAGGAAGAAATGGAAGCAGTGACAAATTTTATTTTTGGGGAGGCTCCAAGACAATGACTGTACATATGAAATTAAAAGACACTTGATCCTTAGGAGGAAAGCTTTGACAAATCTAGACAGCGTATTAAAAAGCAGAGACATCATCTTTCCAACAAAGGTCTGTATAGTCAAAGCTATGTGTTCCCAGTAGTAATGCATAGCTGTGAGAGTTGGGCCATAAGGAAGGCTGAGTGCCAAAGAACTTCTGCTTTCAAATTGTTGTGTGGAAGAAGACTCTTGAGAGTCCCTTGGACTGCAAGATGATCAAATCAATCAATCCTAAAGGAAATCATCCTGGACTGTTCTTTGGAAGAACAGATAGTGAAGCTGAAACTTAAATATTTTGGCCACTAAATGAGAAGAGAGGACTTATGTTGGAAAAGATTGAAGACAAAAGGAGAAGGGGGTTGCAGAGAATAAGATGGTTAGATAGTGTCATTGATGCAATAGGGCAGTGGTGGCGAACCTATGGCACGCGTGCCAGAGGCGGCACTCAGAGCCCTCTCTGTGGGCACGCGTGCCATTACCCCAGCAGAGTTCGCCGGAGTAGCGAGCACATGGTATTTGGAAGTGACAGGGCAGGAAGTCAGCAAGTAAGCAGTGTTGGCCCCACCGGGGATGCCCCAGAGATGGTGAGGGACTGGCGCCCGCCAGCCTAGCCCCGGCCACGCTCACCCAGTTTGCTGTGACCACCGCAGCCATGCCCACCCAATGGGCCACACCCCCATGCCTCCCCTGAGGGCACCACAATGCTAATGCAGCCCTGGCACTTTGCAATAAATAAGTGGGTTTTGGGTTGCAGTTTGGGCACTCAGTCTCTAAAAGGTTTGCCATCACTGCAATAGGGCATGAGTTTGGGCAGACTCAGGTAGACAGTGGAGGACAGGGGGTCTGATATGCTATTGCCCATGGGATGGTAAAGGGTCGGACATGACTTAGCAACTGAACAACAGCTTCATTGTTTGGACTTAAGCATAATTTTACCTCCTTGGAAACATCTCCTTTTTCTCCATCAAGGCCATCTCCATACAACATAGCATAGGTAGAACACCAGACATTGTTTTTCAAATATCAGATAATTAGTTTATGCAATAAATATAGTTTATAGCTAAGATTAATTTTATGTTGCTGTTGTTCTCTATTTATACAAAATTGATATTTCAATATAGTAATCATAGCAAAGATTCAAACCTAATTTCATTTCTTTCCAAGCCAACACTCATTGTTCTATAGGTTCAGATCCCAAAACTGAAAGTTGTTCTGGTTGTTAAGAAACATTACAAGAAATTGGTTTAGACTATATAAATTTAACCTATTATCTGGATTATTTGCAGAAGGATAAAAGATTCTGGCAAATAATGAAATGTAATAATATGAAATGTGTTTGTGTGTGTGTGTGTGGAGTATGGTAAAGGCAATACTAAGGATGTCTTTAAATATTTTGGAAGCAGAAAAGTGTTGATAGCAATGATTGAGCTGTTAGATTACACAGAAGCCAAGGGATGCTGAGAGATTAAGTGGAGGCTGCAGAAAAACTGTATTTCTCTTTACTACAGTAGATATATGTTATATCTGAGTTTTTCAACCTTGGTAACTTTAAGATGTGTGCACTTTAACTCAACCATGCTGACTGGGGAATTCTTGGAATTGAAGTCCACACATCTTACAGTTCCCAAGGTTGAGAAACACTGGTTTAGATGTCTGAGTCTTCACTGATTTTTCTTGGGGAGGGACTCAGAGCAACTAAACCAAAATGGTTTAATAAAGCTGAACAGATTGTGCAGTAAAAATTAAAACGAGCAACAAGGTAGACTTAAAGAACTAAAATGAGAAAATGGCAAATTGCTATTGCTTAGAACAAAAATATACTTACACTTTCAAAGTGAGCTGACTGCCAGTGGACTGGAATGGAGTCAATATGACACTAATTTTTGAAAAGGGGACCTTTCTGGAAATCCAAAACATTATAGGTATGTCAGCTGAACTTCTGTTCCAGGACAATTGATAGAAACTGTAATAATAATAATAATAATAACAATAGCAGAGGAACAAAAGATCAACTCCTAATAGACAAAATGATCTTGGAAAACTGCAAGAGAAGGAAGACCAACCTGAATGTGGCATGGATTGACTACAAAAAGGCATTTGACTCTCTGCCACATGACTGGATAATCAAGTGCCTAGAAATAACAGGAGTCAGTAGAAACATCAGAAAATTTGTGCAAAGATCGATGGCACAATGGAAGACACAGTTGCAGATCAATGGTGAGAGGCTGGGAGAGGTTAATATCAAGAGAGGAATATTTCAAGGAGATTCATTATCACCATTACTATTTGTTATTGCACTGTTTCCTCTGTCAACAATACTGAATAACTCAGGACATGGCTATCAAACATCAAAAACATCTGCCAGACTATCCCACCTCCTTTATATGGATGATCTGAAGCTGTATGGAAAAACATCATCTGAAATAGAATCGCTGCTCAACACTGTCCGTATATATAGCCAAGATATTGTATGGAGTTTGGCTTGGACAAATGTGCCACACTTACTATCAAACAAGGAAAAATAGTGAAAACTGAAGGAATCAAGATGCCCCACGAAAATAACATTAAGAGTCTGGATGAGGAAGATTACTACAAATACTTGGGTATCCTTCAAGCTGACAACATCAAGCACACTGAAGTCAAGAAAAAGATTAGAGGTGAATACATCAAGAGAGTGAAGAAGATCTTAAAATCCAAACTCAATGGAGGAAATACCATAAAGGCAATCAACACCTGGGCAATCCCAGTCATTAGGTACACAGCTGGAATAGTGGACTGGACTCAAGCAGAACTAAAAGCAATGGATAGGCAGACCAGAAAAATAATGACAATGAATCACGCCCTTCATCCACGCAGTGACATTGATAGACTTTATCTACCAAGGCAAATAGGTGGGCGTGGAATGCTACAAGTACATCAGATGGTTGAAGAAGAAAAAATGGCTTTGGAAGAATATCTGAAGAACAATGATGAAGATGCACTGAAATTAGTATATCAGGAAGGCTTACTAACTACTGGAGAGACCAAAATGGCCTACAAGAAAGACCAAATGAAGAACAGAATAGAGGCATGGGAAGACAAAGCACTACATGGCCAATACATGAAAAAAAATAGCTGGGAAAGCAGATAATAATAAAACCTGGCAATGGCTAAGAGCAGGAAAATTGAAGAAAGAGACCGAGGGACTAATTCTGGCTGCACAAGACCAAGCCTTAAGGACAAATGCATACAAAGTCAAAATTGAGAAGACAGCAACAGACAGTAAGTGCCGCCTATGCAAAGAAGCTGAAGAAACAGTGGACCACTTGGTAAGCTGTTGCAAGAAGATTGCACAGACTGATTACAAGCAGCGGCATGACAAAGTAGCAACAATGGTGCATTGGAAGATCTGCAAAAAATATCATTTGCCTGTAAGCAAAAACTGGTGGGATCATAAAATAGAGAAAGTCATAGAAAATGATAAAATTAAACTGCTCTGGGACTTCAGAATTCAAACAGACAAGCACCTGCAACATAACACCCCAGACTTAACAATTGTCGATAAGAAAGACAAAAAAGTCTGGATAGTGGACGTGGCAGTGCCTGGAGATAGCAGAATAGAAGAGAAAGAACTGGAGAAGATAACAAAATACAAAGACCTACAAATAGAAATAGAAAGACTGTGGCAAAAGCAAGCAAGGGTAGTACCAATAGTCATAGGCTCCTTGGGCGCAATCCCAAAACAACTGGAGCACCACTTGAACACCATTGGCATTGACAAATTTGCTATTAGTCAATTGCAAAAGGCGGCCTTATTAGGAACTGCTTCCATCCTGCGACGATACCTGTAATACCATCAAACATCTATATCTGCCTATCCCAGGTCCTGGGTAAGGACTCGATAGGTAGACAAAATGCCAAATCCAGTCTGAACATCTGGCTGACTGTGCGATGATTGAGAATAATATAGTAACAAATCTTGATGAAGGAAAATCAAAAAAGATCCTGCTGAAATCACCCAATGAACTCCAAGATGAATGAGAATTTGTATATTCTTGTTCCATGGATATCTTAATCTCCAATAACTCTCTTCATTTGTCGACAGTTTTTGTATTGCTTGTTGTGGTGGTGGTGGATGTAAGGATTATAGACTAGAAAATAACCTTAAACCAATTTCTGGATAATCTCGTATTAACCTGGGTTATACCAAACAGAACAATCTAGAAATGAGAAAATTTGGTCTCTTAGATCCAGTTTAAGAGACCAGTTAAGAGACAAATTACACATGCACGTATGCTCAAGCTCTCTCTCTCTCTCTCTCTCTCTCTCTCTCTCTCTCTCTCTCTCTCTCTCTCTCTCTCCCTCCCTCCCTCCCTCCCTCCCTCCCTCTCTCTCTCTCTCTCTCTCTCTTTTTTTTGCCCTTCCAAAGAAATCCAGTTCTTGAGATAGGTGAGTTGCAAAAAGAGAAGTAAAAATATCAAGAAAGTATATGACTTTCTCTTATAGACATTATGTGGGGAACTACTTTTGACTGCATTAACATTATTGAATGATATTAGCTATCCTGCTGCAGTAATGGATTTCGTAACTAGGCAGGAGCTCCTTTCCAATTATTACATTCTGTTACACTACAGTTCTCAGGGAATAGCAATTTGGAAGCTGTTTCTCCCAAATCAGAAGTCTAATGAACTCTAGTTTTCAACCCAGGCCACACACATTGATCTAAGACAGTGGTTCTCAACCTGTGGGTCGGGACCCCATTTGGGGTCGAATGACCATTTCACGGGGGTCACCAAACCACGCTGTCTGCCATTTTTTTCCCTTTTCCCTAGCTGTCCTACTCCCTCTTATTGGTGGCCACACCCACTTGGGGGTCACCACAACATGGGGAACTGTATTATGGGGTCACGGCATTAGAAAGGTTGAGAACCACTGATCTAAGACTTCTATGGATTTCTTGACTACACTATCAAAAGGAACAGGGACTTTACATTACGAAGTACAGATTTTATCTACTGCTTCCGATAAAAGTGAAAATACACAAAAAAGAGGAAAACCTATTGCAATGGCATTGCAGAAGATTTTTATATTTCAAAAAGTTGGTGACATATATTGATTTCCCCTTTATATTAGGAAAGATTATAACTCATAGTGAACCTGCTTATTTATTTCCCTCTTACTAAAAAAAACTGGGGCAGGGGAGGGGAGAAAATCTTCACACATCTGCAGAGAAGATTGCCTGATCAGACTTTCTGTCTCTGGCCAGAGTTACCTAGCCAAGGTCAGGTCTTGCAGTCTTTTGACCAGTGAAACAAGGTCATGAAAGCTTGGTGCCAAATTTTAATGAAAGCTCTGCAAATTTCTTATTAAAATAAAATGTCTATACAGGCTTAAATGCTCAATGCTGTGCACCAATGGCTTAAAATGTATCTCCCAGCAGCTGAAGGGAGAGAGAGCATCTTGTGTGGTACACTGTGTTTCTGTTTAATTTACTTGCTACAGTTAAACAACAATAAAAAAAACCCTTAACATTCCCTGTATCCTTTAGCACGTTCATTGTCTCTGGATCCTCAAAATAACCATTTGCCTGGTATCTGACACTTGGCAATATACCAACATTGAAATCTCTAAAAATGGCACAAATAAGTATATTTGGGGGAAAGACTACTGCTGGTGAAATACCTTAAGTTTCTGAATAATTTGTGTTATTATCTTCCAAAGTTTCACTTTTCTGTATTGCTATTAGTAGAATGATAACACTGTAGAGTTGAATTTCTGCTGCAGTCTTAATAGTTGATAAAGATCAGATTGGATGCTTTTCAAATCTGCTGTCAACATCTGCCTCAAAGTCTCCATCATTAAATATTACATTTCTTAGGTAGGTGAACTGCTGCACATCCTCAGTGCATTGGCAGCAGAACTGACAACTTCCAGGTCATTTCCTTAGCAATAATAAATTTAATGATCTTCATTTTTGTCCCTATTATTCTTTAGACCAATTTTATTGGCTTGTTTTTCTAGAATAGTGGCCATATCCTGTAGACATCCCTTTACTTCATCTGCAAATTCCAGATCCTTATACCTACACTTCTACTTTCACTGATCTAGTTAAATTCAGTCCAATTCATAACTTTCTTCATAAGGAAGTCCATATCCAGAAGGAGCAGAAATGGTAAAAACACTACTCACTATTAATGGAGAAGAAATATGTGATGCCATTAATACTTTTCACACAACATCTGGAGTTGGGATACGTTTGTCACCATGTCTCATAATGATTTTCCGTGCACACTTTTAAAAGCTTTTTTTTAAGTTGATATTTATTGGCAGTGGCCATTGGAATTTGATGCTCTGTTTAGTGATGTTGCATAATATCAAAAAGTACTTACTTCATGAGCATCCACAATGAAGCCTGCCTTGTTGCTTCCATACTTGTGCATTTATTGTATCGAGGAGTCACTTTAGCAGGATGATAGAAAAGATCTTGCTAAAAACTGAAAAAAATGTGATGTCTCTCCAATTGTTATAATTGATGGTATTGTCCTTTTTTGATAGCTTGATGGTAATCTCCATTCTTGATCCAACATCATTTTGGAAGTATATAGATAAATGATCTTATGAGCAGGAATCCCCAAAAAATTAATTAGGGTTGGAATTTGTAAAAGCTATAGCATAGCTGCTGTAGTTCACTCTAAGAACAAAGAAAGACAGATCCTATCAGGACAAGAAGCTCTAACCTGCTCAAATATTCTTCTCACAAGTGGTTTGATTTTTTTTAAAAAAATAATTTGTAGCAGTAAATTTCAAACCAACATATCTATTTCATTTTTCTCTGTATGAGTCTGGTATAAATCCTAATTCTGCTAGGTGACAAAGTGTAGAAGAATAAGATACATAAATAGCTCTAAAATATTTGATTTAAAGTAAAGTAAAGGATAGGGGACATAATACAAAAGATATAATCAAAACCAGCCCAGAGTCACCTTATGGGTGAGAAGGTGGCATAAAAAGGTAATCAATAAATAAAACCAGCAGGAGAAATGAATGGTCTACTAAGTTAGTAAGCATACTGTAGCAGTTACAATGTTGGTTTCACAATGTAATTAGGAAATTGGATACAAATGATTAAAGCTGTTATGGATAAATGAATAGATTTCTCAAAATATGATTCAGTACAACATGTAACCTATTTCAGAAAGTTTCAATGATGTATCTATTTATGTGACAGAAAAATAACACATTATACAGTATATTGGATGGCAACAAAGGTTTTTAAATCCTGTTTTTCTTTTCTCCCACTCATGAACTCAGGTATCATAGAATAACATGCAATTTCTATTAAATATAACAAGACACTACTTTAAGTTGTCACTGAGATTTGTTGCTAGCAAAAAGTGAGAAAAAAAATCTTGAATAATATAGCTCTCCTTAAATAATGATACAAAATATGTCATTTCTCTTCTTTGTAAGCAATGTATTGGAAAATCTTAAAAATCTGGGTCATATGGTTCTTAGACTGATAAAGAAGGTATGATAGATTCAACGTTTATATTTCTAACTAGGAAAGAAAAAAAGTTTTCACAACAAGGTATTAAATGTCCTGTATCTTAAAGAGTAATTCAACTATTCAGAGTTATTAAGGCATATTAATAGTTTATTTCCATTAAATTCATCAATATTGATATAGGGTTTTCAACTTTAAGACTCAGGAAGCTGCAAAATGCAGTTTCATGTTCATTCTTACATATGGCAAAGTATTTAAACATTTTAATAGATTCTAATATTACAATCTTATTGCAAAAGGAAACTGTACTTGGAACAGTTTAGATCATGCAATGATAACTTTAACATTATCAAACAATCACAATTGCCTATGCTAATTCCTTGGGAAGGAGTCAACTGGTGGTTGAAAAAGCCAAATCTAGTATAAACATTTGGCTGACAGTATTATGAACCATAATAATAATAATAACAGATTGACTACAAACAATGTATGACAAAATAACAATACATTGGAACATCTGCAAGAAATACCATTTGCTTGCAAGCCAGAACTGGTGGGATCAGAAAATAAACAGAATCAGAAAAAATGTAATACAAAATGAAGAAGCCAAAGTGCTCTGGGATTTTAAAATTCAAACAGACAAGCATCTGTCACATAACACCTCAGATGTAACAATTCTCGATAAGAAAGACAAAAGTCTGCATAGTGGATATGGCAGTCCTTGGAGAAAGAACTTGAAAAAAATCACAAAACACAAAGACTTGAAAATAGAAGTAGAACCATTGTGACAAAAGCAAGGATAATACTTATAACAGTGGGTGCCTTGGGTGCAATCCCAAAACAGCAACAGCCCCACCTGAACAGCATCGTCATTGACAAATTCACCATCAGTCAATTGCAAAAGGCAGCTTTGCTGGGAACAGCTTACATCCTGCAACAATACTTCCAACACTATAAACATCATCATCTGGCTATGCCAGATCCTTGGGAAAGACTTGATAGGTGGATAAAAATGCCAAATTCAGATATCTTGCTATGTGATGAACTATAATAATAAATAATATCCCAACAACAAATAGAATTATGTAATGAATACCAAAGAGGTCTCTCTTTATCAACTTCCAGAAAGGGACCTAAGAAAAGTCTGATTGTAAGCCAGCCAACATTCCACAACATCGGGACCATAAAACAAGATCAATATCACCTGACTTCAATTCTCCTCACCATGCACAACTGGGGGATCTTTTTTATTCTTTCTTGGCCCTTCTTCAGTCAGTGTTTCACTCATTGCTCTTTGTTATCATCTTTTATTTTCATAGCAAAATCTATTTCTAAAAAAGACATGAATTTTTCAGTTGCACTGGAAGTTTTTTTACATTTAGTGTGCCTGTACCTGTTTACTTATCGCTGCTACAAATAATTCATCACTTACTGTATTATTCACTATTTCTTTAACGGTGTAAAAAATAGTAAATGACATATTATATGTGTCTTTTGTTCCTGTAAGCAGCATTTCTCCCTTGTTCAGTTTTGGTCATACTGATAGCCACATGCATGATAGTAGAGCTACTGGAATGGAGGGAATTTCAGGCATATTGCATTGGGAAAAGAAATGGAATAAAAATGGTCTTACACTTGTTGTTGTTGTTAATTGCGAAGTCGTGTCCGACCCATCGTGACCCCATGGACAATGTTCCTCCAGGTCTTCCTGTCCTCTACCATCTTCTGGAGTCCATTTAAGTTCACACCTACTGCTTCAGTGACTCCATCCAGCCATCTCATTCTCTATCGTCCCATTCTTCTATTGCCTCAATCTTTCCCAGCATTAGGCCCTTCTCCAGTGAGTCCTTCCTTCTCATTAGGTGGCCAAAGTATTTGAGTTTCAACTTCAGGATCTGGCCTTCTAAAGAGCAGTCGGGGTTGATCTCTTCTAGGACTGACCGGTTTGAACGCCTTGCAGTCCAAGGGACTCGTAGGAGTCTTCTCTAGCACCATAGTTCAAAGGCCTCAATTCTTTGGCACTTTCTTATGGTCCAACTTTCACAGCCATACATTGCAACTGGGAAGTCTTACACTACAGACAAACAATATAAATCTCTTGACAGCAGGTACTTAAGAAGCAATGAGATATTTTTAAATAATATTTGCACATCACCTGTTGGTAAATCACTTTCTCCCCCAGTGATATAATTACGTTGTATTAAGCTTCTAAAAATAGTATATTCTTATATAAAATAGCATGCTTCACTCTCCCAGTATGTCTTTGTGTTGCTTTTATCATTCCAAGGTCATTTTTCTTAATTTATAACATGGGACAACAATTATTTCCCAAAAGTTTTGCTTCCTGAAAAACTGTTTGTGATTATGATAGATCTCTTCAAATTGAATGCAATATAATTTCAGAATGACTGCATCACATATGAATTTTGAGTGCAGTACTGCAGGCCACTTTAGCTGACTGTGTTCAGTAGGTCAGCGGTTCAAATCTCACCGGCTCAAGGTTGACTCAGCCTTCCATCCTTCCGGGTAGGTAAAATGAGGACCCAGATTGTTGGGGGCAATGTAAATATATATATACATTGCTTACTGGTGTACACCGCTTAGAGAGTGCTTGCACTTAAAGCGGTATATAAGTCTCATAAATAAATAAATAAATAAATAATGACCCCAATGTATTCAATCGCATGTTTCCAACATGCTGCATGAGTTCAACAGGACTAAAAGTGTTTTGCTGCTGATTTTCATTTATACAGTGTCCAATGCATCTCACTGTAGAGTCCAACAATAGTCAGCTAGCACTGATGGATTACAATTGCCCTGGGAATGTTTTTCCATTTCCATCAATGTCCTGGTGAAATGTTTTCACTATGTTTGTCATTGATTTTTGGGATTTTGGGGGAAAGAAAGCTAAGTGTGAATGCAAAAAATGAATCTTTAGTGACATGTTGCACTTCATGATCTTGTAGATAGTAAGAGGTTTGTCAACCAGCTAAATGTAGTTTAGTGCTCTGTTGTTGCCAAGAAAACTCTCAACAACATCTTAGAATGATTTCCAGTTGCCCTGGGAATGTTTTCCATTGTGGCAATGTCCTTTTGAAATCTGTTCACCATGTTTGTCATTGACTGTATCTAGATTTTTGGGAAAGAAGTCCAAGTGTGAATGCAGAAAATGAATCTCTGGTGACCTGTGCAATTTCAAGATCTTGTAGACTTTAAGAAGTTTGTCAACCAGCTAAATGTAGATTAGTGCTCTGTTGTTGCCAAGAAAATTCTCAACAGCATTCTGAAATGCTTTTCAGACAATTTTCTTTGACCCCACTAACAGATATTTGAACCACTTGTCATTGTGACTTATGTGATATGTGGACCCAAAAAAATGCCTTCCTTAATCTTGGCATCAGTTATTCTTGGAAACATTTGTCTTTGGTAACAAAAACCTTCACCTTTCTTTTTCATTGCTTTCACAATTTTTTTTATCTGTCTGAGTTTTAGATGAATATTTTGTAAGATCAACAAATGGTTCATGTGCCTGGAACCAAATTACTTCAGAGTGGCCGTTTCTTTTTAATGTAATGCTACTTTCTTGCATGGTTGTCAATCAATCAGATTAGAGCTGGAAGAGATCTTGGAGGTTTTCTAGTCCAACCCCCTGCTCAAACTGGAGACCCTATATCATTTCAGACAAGTAACTGTCCAGTCTGTTCTTAAAAGCTTCCAGTGATAAAGCACCCACAACTTCAGAAGGCAAGCTGTTCCACTGGTTAATTATCCTCACTGTTAGGAAGTTTCTCTTAATTCCAGGTTGCTTCTCTCCATGATTAGTTTTCATCCATTGTTTCTTGTCCTCCCCTCTGGTGCTTTGGAAAATAATTTTTCTTCTTTATGGCAGCCCCTCAAACACTGGAATACTGCTATTATGTCACTCTAGCCCTTCTTTTCTCTAGACTGGCCATATCTAATTCCTGCATCTGTTCTTCATATGTTTTTGTCTCCAGGCCCTAAATCATCTTAGTTGCTCCTCTTTGCACTTTTTTCCAAAGTCTCAACATCTTTTTTGTAACATGGTGACCAAAACTGGATATGGTATTCCAGGTGTGGTGTTACTAAGGATTTATAAAATAGTACTAATGTTTCAGGTGATTTTGATTCTATGCCTCTGTTTATACAATCAAGGATTGTATTCACTTTTTTGGCTGCTGCCACACATTGCTGGCTCATGTTTAAGTGATCATCCTCTCAGATTTAAAGATCCCTCTCACAGTTACTGTTTTTCAGCCAGGATCCACTTCATCTTTTGTTTTTGTATCTTTGGTTTTTCCTGCCCAGGTGTAAAACCTTGCTTTTCTCCACATTCTCCACATTGTCTCAATCAGATATGTAACTTCAACAACAGTTCCAATTTTTTTGTACATTTCTTTCATGTGTGTGACAGGTACTGAAAAGTGTAAATTGCCATTGTGTAGAAACAGGATTTCTGTAAAACAGTATGTGATAGGTTAAGTTACAGGCTATTTTCACGATTAGCAGCCAAAAATCTATAAGATGTACCCAAAAGTGTTCAGGAAGCAAAATGTTTGTTAGTGTTACCAAAGACAAAAAAAAATATCTAAATTTTAAGAAGACTATGTGGGAAACTGTAATGTTATTTCTGAAATTTTCACAACTGGAGTTCACAACATTTGATGAGCATCCCCATTACACCAATCAGAATAAATATTTGTTCAAACTGGCAATGTATTTCATCACCAAACATAAATATATAAAATTCATATATTCTTCTTAACATGAGTCATGAACAGATGGAAGAGCCTCTCCTGTGTACATTTATAAATTCATTCAGAATGTTTAACATTTTATACTGTGGCTTATTCTCATTTTTAAGCACTGGAAATACAAGTCCAGCTAATCAATGGTCTGCAGAGTAGATGTTATTAGCATCAAATACATCACTTATCAATGTAGATTGGTTATGGTTAATTGTAAATAAATACAGCTACCACTCATTGAAACCCTGATGTAGGCCTTTATTTATTTATGTAACTGAATTTATGCTCTATATATTTTTGTTTTGTTTTCTTATTTTATAATTTTGTGCATTTTGTATATTACTCACTTTATTTTCTCTTTGCTATTTGTACTTAAAGAAGATTGCAACAAGAGTTAATGAGTTGCATATCTTTGATTATTAAACCTAAAGATTAAACGCACACAATAATATACTTAACATGATACAATGGCATGAATCAGAATTAAGTCTCACAGAGAATTATAGTTTGTCATAAAATCCACTTGCTAGGCTCCAGATCAGTTAAAATCTCAGTTCAGGAACAAGATAATTTTACAGAAGTATGCAAACTATTCTTCCTCAGCATTAATAATCCAATTATAATGCCTAGTTTTACTATAAAGTTCAATAGAGTTTTGTTTCCCTTTCCCTCATGCTATTTTATTGAAACTGAGTATTGTCAACAAAATTATCTCACCTTGCTAACTGTCCAGTGTAAACTTGAAACTCAAATTACTCATATAATTAAAATGTAGGTTATGTAATCAAAAATGAGGTTATGTAGTTTTCAACTTCCACATAAAAATGTAAGACAGTTGCATTGAGAAGAGGAAGGAAGGACCTAGTGAAAGCAGCAAGTCCTTGAAGATGGTCATGACTACATATTTGTTCTCCCATACTCCAAAGTAACTTTTTGTCTTTGTATCTGAAGCACTGGAGCCAGCTTGGTAAAGGCAGTGGGTTAGAAACCAGAAAATCATGAGATCAAGTGTCACCCTCTGGGTGACCTTGAGTCAGTCATACTCCCTCAGTCCTGAAAAAAAGGCAATGACAAACCACTTTTGAAATTTTGATAAGAAAACTGGTGACCAGTTGAGACATTTTCCAGGAGTCAGCTATGACTCAGAGGAATATACGCCTGCATACATACAGTACATATATGCATCTGAAGCACAGCATAGCCTTATATTTTTTACTTATCATTATGACTTGAAGGTTAATTATACAAAAGCTGTTATTGTCTGTGAGAGGCTTGTGGTAGAGGTAAACTATCCTGCGGTGGTTATTCATTAAATAAAATAGTTAGGCTTAAATCTATGAGCAAATTTGTGTCTGCTGATGTTTAATACTGAAGTGGACCTTGCTATTTTTTGCCTGGTAAGATAGAGCTCTTTGGGAGTGCCTTATGCTCTTGATCTTTATCCTGACTTACTTTTCTGCTGATTCAGTATGTCTGTCTCTTACGATTTAATCACCCTATATAACCACACATAGGCTACATAACAGCAGTATTTACATAAAGTTCCAGAAGGTAAAAATAATTCAAGGAAGGGAAAAAAGAGCAAATTATTGAAAGACAACTCTCCTCTTTTCTTTATTTTTTTTAAAAAACATATTTTGTTAGACTTCAATTGACTCAGTTCTAGATTTTTGTAAAGAGCTTATTTGCGCACATCTCCAGTAGATTTGAAAAATGTATCCACATAATTATGGCTCATGTATAATCATTAATACCTTGCCTCTTAATTTTGATGAGGTTTTTTTCACTTGGGAGATAGTTCAGTGTTTCATTGTTTTTAATAACTGTATCATTCAGATACACTCATTCATGTGTGCCCTTTTATACAATAATAAATATGTATGCTAATAATAAGACAAATATTAGACTAGAATACCCACACAGATTCACATAACACATATGTAATATCACACAAAAAATATGTTCCACAAGAAGGGATTTTAGTTGAAACATGCATATCCATAGGAAGAGATTGATAATAACGTGTTAAAATTAAAATCTATGTAAACATTTGACAGAAAATGGGACAGGATAGTGACTCCAGTTGATTGACTTGAACGGCAACACAATGATATGGGATGTTAATTTTTAAAGTTAATAAAGTAAATAGTTTTATGATTATAGAATATCTATGTCTTTGTCTTTTTGCATATGATTTAGTCTTACTTTTGATCCTTGCTAAAGTTATAACCAGTTATATTTGTCCTCTGATATAACAGACTTTTTCTGTCTGGTTTCCTTCACCCACATCTTCACAACTGCAGAGTCTTCAGCCTCATTCAGCCATTACTGAAGAATATAAAATCTATTCCGTTTGTGATGATTGGGATGACTGTAGAAGATGCTATGTCACAGCTGAAGATCCTGCTTCTGAGTGAACAGAAAAGTGACTATGGTTCACTTACCTGATCCCCTTTCTTCCTCCTCAGGCTCCTTCTGCACTTGAAAAGAAACTTCTTGGCAGAAAAACATATGGTTGCAGGAATTGGGTATGGCTAGTTTAGAGAAAAAGAAGGACTAGGGCTGACATGATAGCAGTATTCCAGTATTTGAGGGGCTACCACAAAGAAGAGGGGGTCAACTTATTCTCCAAAGTACCAGAAAGCAAGACAAGAAAAAATGGATGGAAACTATTCAAGGAGAGAAGCAACCTGGAATTAAGGAGAAACTTCCTAAAAGTGAGGACAATTAACCAATGGAACAGCTTGCTGTTATGTCCCGAGCCTTGCAAACGGCTCGGGCGTTTGCAGGCAGTCCCGGGCAGGTGCAAAGCTGCCCGGGACCAGACAGGCTGTCGCCAGCGCCGTGCGCATGCGCGGGTGCTGGCGCGGGAAAAGTAACCCATTTACCCGGGAGTTGCCTACATAAGAGGCTGCGAGGCGTTGGGGCGAGGCTGAAGCCATCTTCTGTAAGCTGAACGCTGAATAAAAGAAACTGAGAACTCCAGCTGCTTCTCGTGTCTGTTTCCCGCCACGGACTCAACACTGGCGACGAAGGTGGGATGCCTTGCACTACCTGGAAAGGAAGAAGTGTAAGCTTACCCAAGGAGTCCTGAGTGGCGAAAGAGGAACGGCGTCGACTCGGCAGCTGCCCGCCAATCCGGTGCGCATTCGGGGGTAGGCTGGCTGATAGACCCGTCTCCTGAAGATCCGAAGATGGCGAAAATCGGAAGGCTTTCGGAATTCGACGTCTCACATTCCAGAGCGGTGGGAGTCCTACGTATCCCAGAATGGAAGAACTACTTCAAGCAACCAAGTGAGTGCATATAGCTTGAAGGCGGCCAACCCTTCTTTGCGTTATTGCGCAAGACGCCTTCAAAATCGCAAAAACTTGCAGCACTGATTTCCAGTAGAGTCCTGTAGCTACGCAGTCACTGAAGAAGCTGCTGAAGGAGCACTTCAACCCCAAGGTGTCCGTTATCTCATGGCGCCACACCTTTGAACACAGGGATCAACGGTCCGGTGAGTCAGCCAAGGAATACATCGCCGCGTTACGGAAGGCCGCCAAGCCCTGCGAGTTCAAGGACCTCGAGGAACGACTGAGGGACCGATTCGTGTGTGGGTTAAGGCATCGCGAGCTACAACAGAGACTTTTCGCAAAGGGAGAATTATCCTTCCAAGACGCCTTAAGGGAAGTCATGCGAAGACAGCGCATGCTCGCCGTAAAAACATGCGGCCGTCGAAACAGTGCAGAGGGTGCGTCCCGTGCACCATGAGACGTCGCGACGAAACTCCGAGGAGGAATCCGGACGAGGAAGTCGACGGTCCACACACACGCGAAGGAAGAGAACCGAAGGGAATCTCTTCGGCTCCAGGCTCAATGCATCGGCTTGTGGAGGTTCCCACAGAGAACCGACTGCAAGTTCCGCTCCGCTACCTGCCGGGCATGCGTTAAACAAGGGCACATTGCAGCTGTGTGCCTGGGCCGACGAAAGGCACAACCCCAAGAAGAACGCCTGAAGGGTACCAGATTCCCCAGCCAGAATAGGGTAGGTTTTTGCGCTTCGCGAAGAAGCATCTGTAGAACAGGCACACACAAGCCCATGAAGACAAAGCTGTCACTCAACGTGAAGCTACAAGGGGTTCCATTATCTATGGAACTAGACACAGGGTCTGCCCTTTCCATCATTTCATTGCATACATTTAGGAAGATTTGTTCCAGTAGTGGGACTAAGGCCAAGTTAAGGCCTTCTGATATTGTATTAACACATTTTCAGAACTCAAGAGTGTGTGTTAAGGGGGAGGCCACCCTTAACGTGCAATACAAGAGTTTTGAAGGTCCACTAGACTTATTAGTAGTAGGGGGTGAACGAACGAGTCTCATAGGACTCGATTGGTTTGAGGCCCTGGAGATACACGTCACAGGACTCAACAGCTTACAAACACTCGACCTACAGGAAGTCTGCAAAGAATTTGCAGATGTTTTCAGCCCCCAGCTGGGCACATTCAAAGGACCCCCTGTGTCCTTAAAGCTAGACCCCACTGTCACTCCCATTAGAATTAAAGCAAGAAGGGGCCCTTTTGCTTTAAAGAGTAAAATTGACACTGAGTTAGACAAACTGATCCAACAGGGAATTCTAGAACCTGTTGATTCCAGTCCTTGGGAGACCCCCATTGTCACGCCTCTAAAGGCAAATGGGGACATTCGCATTTGTTCTGATTACAAATGCACTCTTAATAAGGCATTGCAGCAACATGCCTATCCTGTTCCTATGGTCAGTCATATCCTGGCCTCCCTCCAGGGGGTGTGTGTTTTTGCAAAGCTTGACCTAGCTCACGCTATATCAACAGCTTAAGCTGCCTGTTTGATGATGATGCTGCCATAGCTCAGACCATTGTGACCCAAGTTGAGGCCTTTAAATTAAAAGGCTACAGTTTGGAGTAAATGCTCGCTCCTGGGATTTTCCAGCGTATGACAAACTACAACACGATGTCTGCCCCTACTTTGATGATGTCTTGATTGCAGGAGACTCACACACATTTCTAGCTGAAAGGCTTAGGGCTGCCTGTTAGATTCAGGAAATCAGGCCTCAAGCTCAGAAAGACAAATGCCAATTGGGTGCCTTCTACTGAATTTCTGGGATTCAAAATTGATGCTGCTGGGATTCATCCTGCTGAATCCAAACTAACTGCTATTTTAGAAGCACCCAGGCCAAAGTCCAAGGCCGAACTTCAGGCCTTCTTAGGCCTCCTGAATTTCTACAATTCTTTTCTTCCACATACGGCTAGTGTAGCTGAGCCTCTTCACAGGCTACTAGACAAACATGCTGTGTGGCTGTGGTCACAAGCACATGAGGCTTGCTTTAAAGAAGTCAAGGCCTTGCTCACTTCTAACAGTGTTCTTGCACATTTCCACGAGTCTCTCCCTGTGTGCATCGCTTGTGATGCGTCCCCCTACGGGGTTGGAGCTGTCCTGAGTCACCTCAGGTCTGATGGAACTCAGGTTCCTATTGCATACTACTCCAGAACACTGTCTTCTGCCGAGCGCAACTACGCTCAGATAGACAGGGAGGCTCTGGCTGTTGTTGCTGGAATTAAAAAATTCCACGATTTTCTATATGGCAAGCATTTCACGGTCTTCACTGACCATAAGCCTCTGCTGGGACTGTTTACCACACGTAAGCAGACTCCCCAAATCATTTCCCCCAGAATGCTTAGGTGGTCTATTTTTTTGTCTGCATATGATTTTTCTTTACTCCACAAGCCTGGGAAAGAAATGGGCCATGCTGATGGCCTCAGTAGATTGCCTCTGCCAGTAGTAGAAGCTGACCCCGCGCCAGCTGTCAACATTCTATCAATCCAAGCCTTGCCCGAGCTCCCTCTTAGTGCCAGGGATGTTACCGCTGAAACAGGTACAGATCACACACTTTCACGTGTCCGCTCCTGGGTCCTGTCCGGTGGCCTGAGCACTGCCCTAGTCCTGAGTTTCAGAGTTTCTGGTCCAAAAGAAACGAACTGTCCCTTTCTCAGGGTTGTCTGCTTTGGGGAAACAGAGTTGTCATTCCCACCTCAATGAGGACTAGGGTCTTAGAATCCCTCCACGAGGGTCATCCTGGCATTGTTCGTATGAAGGCTCTTGCACGCAGCCACTTGTGGTGGCCTGCTTTAGATAAAGATATTGAGGCTAAGGTACACGCATGCCACCTGTGCCAACGATCTCGCCCAGAGATGCCCCAAGCTCCTGTGCATAGATGGGAGGAAACACAGTCCCCATGGTCTAGGGTGCACATTGACTACGCTGGGCCCTTTCAGGGCCAGTTCTTCTTGGTCCTTGTTGACAGCCATTCAAAATGGCTTGAGGTTGTGCCTGTCTCATCCACCACCACTGCAAAGACTATTCAGGTACTGAGGGGGATTTTTGCTGCACACGGGCTGCCAGATGTCATTGTGTCCGACAACGGCCCTCAATTCACCTCCTCCGAATTCCAAGCTTTCTTACAGGCAAACCTGATTCGTCATGCCACGTCTGCGCCTTTTCACCCGTCCACCAACGGTATGGCTGAACGCATGGTGCGCATCGCAAAGGACGCCTTGAAGAGACTCACCTACGGGGACTGGCATCACAGGTTGGCTGACTTTCTCCTTTCTTATCGCACCACACCGTCCACTTCTACAGGGAGAAGTCCAGCTGAACTTCGTTGGGGGCCAACTTACTACTAGACTTGACCGGTTGCATCCGGACAGACTGCCTTCATCTACCACATCCTAGGGCACCTAGACAACTACTTGTGGGTGCCCCGGTTTGGGCTCGCAATTACGGGCCTGGTCATACATGGGTCCCCGCTTCTGTGTCCAGGATCACAGGTCCTCTCTCCTACGAGGTTGCCCTGGACAACGGTCGTGTCCTGCGTCGGCACATCGACCAACTTCGCTCTAGGCGAGACTTTTCTGCTGAGACTCCTGGGTCTTTTCAGGGGGGGAGGGGGACCCTTTGGAGCAAAGGGAAGGGCAAGAGCTACTGCCCATCTCCACTGAGGGAGCCACAAACGGCTCGTCCCAAGGTTCTGCAATTGCTCCGAAAAGAAAGTCATGGAGCTTACCCACACAACAGGCACTCACGCCTACTCCAGCCAGGGAGTCACCCCGGGGGCATACTCACTTTCCACACACACAGCACTCCAGCAACGGAGGATACCCGGGGGCATCCCAACAAATCATTCCCCGCAAGAGAGCTGGCACACAATTCCCAAGGTTGGCCTGACCTTACCCCAAATCCTACAGGGGGTCAAACATACACAGAGCTAGTCGAGGAACCAAGTCCCGACTACAACAACCCTAGCACAAATCAGGGAACACCTGAGTTTTGGGAAAGTACAGAAACCCACACGAGCCCGAACACAGAATGGGGTTCAGGGAATGGACAGCCTCCTGACAGGTCTTGGACTGACCTAGGAGGTTCTACAGAGACGCCCAGCAGCGGCTATCACTTCCAAGGGGCCTGAGGGTCTACATCTAGGTAGGTCAACCAGGTCACAAAGTAACAGAAGCCCTGGCCTGACGAGCCCGGTGGGCAAGCAAGCAGGCCAGGCATCGGGGCACAGTCCTTGGAAGACACCAGGGCACAATAGAGAGAACAGGCTCACGCCTCCCTCCATTCAGGGGAATTATGCCAGTAATCCAGAGCTAAGAAGGTCACAGAGAGCAAAGAAATCTCCCAAGTACCTAGAAGACTACATAACATTGCTGGCAAAGCAAAAGCCAGTAAACAGTGGGAACATTGGGGAGCACAATGTCGTATAAAATAAATGTTTTAGTCTGTTGGTAGTAGGTTAATCCCGGGGAAATGGGTGTTTATGTGCGAGCCTTTGCAAAACTGACTCGGGCGTTTGCAGGCATCCTGGCAGTGCAAACTGCCCGGAACCAGACAGACTGTCACCAGCTCCGTCGCATGCGCGGGTGCTGGCGCGGGAAAAGTAACCATTACCCGGGAGTTGCCTATGATAAGAGGCCTGCGAGGCGTTTGGGCGAGGCTGAGCCATCTTCCTGTAATCTGAACGCTGAATAAATGAAACTGGGAACTCCAGCTGCTTCTCGTGTCTGTTGTCCCGCCACGGACTCAACACTTGCCTTCAGAAGTTATGCAAGTGCTTTATCACTGGAGGTTTTTAAGAAAAGACTGGACAGCTACCTATCTGAAATGATATAGGGTTTCCTGCTTGAACAGGGGGTTGGTCTAGAAGACCTCCAAGATCCCTTCCAGCTTTATTCTGATTGAAAGTGTTGGTGCTGATTAGAAACCACTTTTGCAAATGGCAGAGAGGAGTGCACAGGGGAGGTAGGGGACAATCAGTAGCACATCAAGTATACAAAGTGACCAGATGACATTATGCCTGGCGACTGATCATGGTGAGAAGTTTTCTGGGGAATCGGGAACAGTCATTTCAAGGCAATCCATGCTTTTGAGAGGACAAAAGTACCATTGCTTTGTGCTTCAGGAAAACTGGCTTACCTCCTGATGCCTGGCTTAACTATACAAAGGAGCCCAGGTGAAAAGCTGCTCTCAGTATTGCAGAACAAAATGAAGTCTTATCATTACAATGAGCACAGAAACAGCTGGTCATTTTTTTCTCTTAAAAATTATTTTGTGAAGGCAATTTTAGTGGAAACAAGTGACATACCAGGAGAATGACTTTAGTAAGGGCTGTTCATTAGATATAGAAAAAAAGCTGGTTGAAGCTTTAAAAATTAAAGGTCAAATATATATGATTTTTTTTTAAAAAAATGACTAGATAAATTCTTTTTACTGAATTTACAAAAGAGAACTGTTAAACCCTCAATGCTTTAGGGAGAAAGGAGAATTGAAGAGAGATCGAATCCTAAAACAATTTTTGAATGAATTAAAGGTTAAGATTTACAGAAATAAAGGAATATAATCCTAATGTACCTCATTTATTTATGATAGTTAAAATATATTTTTATAAAATTCTGTCAACCTTTTGCTGACTTTTTACTAACAGCTGGACTGAAAAGTTGATGCTTTATCAATTTGTTTATAAATAAGGAATGGGTTATAAGAAAATATACCTCTGTAATTTTATAAAGGGTGAAGAACTACCAAATTTGTTTACACCTCTGATGAACATTAGAAACCCTTTCCTTCCTTCCTTCCTTCCTTCCTTCCTTCCTTCCTTCCTTCCTTCCTTCCTTCCTTCCTTCCTTCCTTCCTTCCTTCCTTCCTTCTTATGATCCCGTAATATCTCAATAAAACTATTAGTGCATTTTTAAATAGAATCAGAAGAGATAGAAGCAGAAAGGCTGATTGTCTGGAAACGTTCTAACAGTGTTTTTATTATTGTTATTTGAATATAGGAAATTTCAAAGATGAAAGCTTCATGAGAATGGTAACCTCTGAAAGGAGCACAATTTGAAAAATTCATAAATGGTGCAGACAACATAGCACAAATTTTAATTTTTTAAAAGTTCTATTAATAGCTATCTGTTTATGACTATAACTTCTCAGGGTTGGTGAGAGGAAAACATTGTTTTTCTATACAGTCTTGATAGAGCTGCATCCAGCTGCTGCTTTTAGAATAATAGCTAGACATTCCCTCCTCCCTTGTTCTTGCCTTTCAGGAAATTATTAAAACTGTTCTAAGTAAATGGTTTATTTTAAATTCCAGTCTGCACCTTAAATTATTTCAACTTCAAAAAATTTAGCCGTGAGGAATAATTCATCCTTATTCCAGAAGGAATAAGTGAACCTTTCACTTATTATATTTTTGCCACAAGCAAACTACTGGATTACTTTCTCTAAACCATAGCTCCTGCCAAAACATGAGCTGCGAGAATTATTATTTTTTTCAAATTAGTACAATACTTACTTTTTCCAATTATTCTGACCATTCACAAAAATATTTTTATGATGCTCATTAATCACGTTATGCAATACACGCAAGAATTTACCTTAAATTGTTCTCCTATCCCCTTTGATTATTTTACGTATTTCTGAGATCATAACATTACTGGGATGCCTTTCATGAGATATTTTCTGCTTCAATTCTCCATTACAGTCCTTGCTGTAAGCACTGTATCAAGAAATATTTGCATATGGCCACATAGCCTTGTTCTGGTTTAAGTTGCCACAGCCAATTCATTTCTAACACTTCACTTCTATTTTGATTTATTCATAAATACAATTTCTTGAATAATATATGTTGAGATATGGCTAATGTGATTGTTGAGATGATTCTGTCATTCTACTGAATATGTTAATGTCTAATCCCTGAATCTCCTCAACCTTCTGTTGCTTAGGAATTGGTTTCAATATTCTACTATAAGTCTCTGTATAAATAATTTATTCTTGTAGCTTCTTGGAGGTCATATTAATTCATTGACCTTTGCACCTTATAATCCTAGATGTAATTATCTTTGACAAGCTGTCAAATAAGCATTAGCTAGAATATGTATGTTAGGAAATTGCATAATCATGTTTAGTCAGAAATAGTGTTGAAGGTGGGTTTTTTTTAAAAAAAAGATAACGATCTGTGTTAAATCAGTCTTCTAAAAAATTCTTACATGATTCTTACATGACAATCTTTATGGAAGATGTGAAGACTTATTTTAGAAGTTGTTTCTTTAGCTTCTGACATTTTTAGCATATTCATGAACCAGTTATTGTTAAATCAGGCTAATTGCATAACAAGCTGATGGACAAAACATATGTTCTGCCCAAAGTCAAGATTTGCTTCTGCACAAATCTCTGTATTCTTATTATCACCATAACTGATACTTCTTCAAGCACTGGAGATGTTCCTAACTTGGAACTGTAGACCAAACTGTGATTGCATATCCTCAGGTTAAAGAATAAGAAACATGCAGGCAAGTAATTAGTGAATATATACACATATACAGAACCACACAAGATAATTTGAATAACTGAACATGTAGTTTTATTACAAAAAGATAAATACGAGAGGACTGGCTGCATAAACCAGATTCTAAGATAGTTGGTACCTAGCCAATACTTTCTCAACACTAGAAGCATCTGAGATGAAAGAAAGTAGATATAGAGAAAGAGAGAAGTCATGTGTAAAAGACAAACATAAGTAATGCAAAGTAGAATAGCAACATTTTCCCAGGAACATGTGAAAATTCTCAAATTATAAAAATTGATTTTTAAAAATATTGAATGAGAGATGAAACACAAGTGACAGATGCAGCCAGCAAAAGAGAGCAGGAAAGAGGAAGAAAAACCAAAGGTTAATGACACATTAAAATAGTAATCTGCAAGTAACAGATAACCTTTCTTAAAGCCATTCCTATAAATAACAGATCTTTCACTAACAAGCTTTTTTTGTTCCTACAAAGAAGCTGCTGGTGGTTTCAGAACAATGAAACTTTTAGCAGCTAAATTAGGAATATAAGGACTTGAAGCCCTCCAGACTCATCATTCAACATTAATTAGTGCGACTGGGGATGCTGTGAGATATAATTCAGAAATACATGGGAGGGCAAGGATATTAAGGGGTTAAATTAATGCCAGCTATGGTATCATTCAAATGAAATTGACAAGGCAGGACATATCAGGGAATGGAATACAACAGTGATGGCGAAACTTTTAGAGACCAAGTGCCCAAACTGCAACCCAAAACCCACTTATGTATCATCGGGTGCTGGGTGGGCATGGCCCATTGGGTGGGTGTGGCCAGCTGCAGTAGTAATGGCAGACTGGGTGGGACTAAAAAGTTCAATCAATCAATTCCAACTTTGCGATATCTTTTTTTTTCCCGCAAGAAGTTGAAATTGATTGATTGATTGAACCTTTTTTTTTTGCACATGGTGGTGGAGGCCTAAAGCAAAAAGGTTTTATAAACCCAGCTGAGGGCCTAGGACTCGGGCGATGGCATGCATGCCCACCGAGAGGGCTCTCCGTACCACCTGTGGCACATGTGCCATAGGTTCGCCACCATGGGAATACAAGATACAAAGGAGGATACTCTTACTGTGCCTAGGATAAGCTTGTGCCAAAGAAAATAATGATAAGATAAAATCAATTATGGTTGAGAACTGTCCAAGCATGATACTGTTTGTGCTTTGTCTCTGAAACTATTAAAAATATTTCTGATCTGATTTAGTGAGGCAACAAACTCATAAGCCAGCAAACGGATGCTGACTGGGGAATTACAAGTCTTAAAGTTGGTGAGATTGGAAATCCCTGGCATAAGCCATTACCAGGTCCTATAGGACTCATATTCATTCTGATGATCAAAAATAGTATCAAACTTTCAGATTTAAAAAGAGATGTCAAGTTACTTTTCTACAGCTCTTCCACCCAGGATACTCGTCTGAAGTGTTTTCAATTAATGTAAAGCAAAGGTAGAAGGGAGACTTTGTCAATGTTGGTTACGTTCCCTGTCATTTTTGAGCCACTGTTGATGAAAAACATGAAAAAGATACTGGGTGTCATGGCTAGTAACAGCCTTTTATTTATGTATTTATTTGTTAAATTTCTTAGCTATCTATCCTGCTACACGGTAACTCTGGGCAGCTTATCAGCCATATGAAACTGATGAGAAATAAAACAGGACATTACTATAATGTTCTTGCTGTCCCACACTTCTGGCTTTATTGTTTCCATTTGAGCAAATAATTGTTAATCACTTTTGTCCAGTTTGGCTTTTAAATCAATAAAATAGTAGAGGTAGTCATATAAAAGTAAACACATAATGGCTTGCAAACAAAAGGAAGCCATGACAGGCAATTGAATGCATCTCATTCAGGCAATCAAATCTAATGACTCAGTCTCATTCTGGCACATCATAATGAACACCTGCAGCCACAGACTTATCCATATACCCTCCCCTCCCAGAGGACTGAGAAAATACTTCCTTGAACTCTGTGTTGATATTTCTGCTGTTAATGAAGCCACAGTCAAACTACAGATGATATGTAAGTATGGACATGTCAGCATAAAATTAAGAAAATCACCAGATGCTGACTTCTGTCTGATGCTTAGCATCCAACCTTAGCCTTAAGCTGCCACCAGACCATATTTTATAGCCCAGGAGTTAATAGTCTCGACCTCATATATTTAATATGTTTTTATATAGCTTTTAATGATATCTATACCTTTTTATGGGTTTAATGTTCTATGCCTTTCCTATGCCTTTTGCTGGTCTACAACAGAAAGATTTATTTGATTGCTTGTTACATATGATGAGGAACATGCAATTAAGTTTATTCTTTTTCTGAAATTATTTACAGGCACACAGTAGGAGATTCCAATATGTGAGCATATATGGCACATTCCCTGGTCCGATCTTTAAGCTAAGCTATCCTGTGCTACAACACAATATGGCCATTGCTTGTATGGCAACCGTTGGCTTTCATCTTCTTTGATAGACTTTATATCAGAGTTGTGCACAAAAAAGGAGTTCAAAAATCTCAGGTGAATGGAGAAAATTCATCAGTGAAACCAAAAATAGGAAAGAAAAGACAAAAATAAGATACAAACCTTATAACCAAAACTACCTTTTGTTCAAGTCTTTTGGCCCCTGTACTCTAGGAAAACTCAGCAAAAAACTAAATCTAGACATGTATTATGAGTAACTATCTGTTGTTTCTCTATTTATCATTCTTCCTTGACTTTTCTTCTTCTTTTATCTTTAAGGTCGAATGTTAAACTGTAAGATCCTAGGTGAAAGGATAATAAGAAAACACAAATTTATATTACATGCATACATTAGTAAGAAACTGAGGAAAAAACTACACAAGTAGGAGAAATCAAATGTTTTGACAATGAGTGATGTACAATTTGCAGAAGTAACCATGAAGTCAGAGTAAATAAAAGGATTAATTCTAGCATCTCTCTCCCCCCTCTCCCAATCTCTGTGTACTGGATGGATGGATCTTCCAGTCAAACAAAATTGGAATCATGTTGGTGTTTAATGAAAAGTAGAAAAGAAAATCTGAGAGAGCTAAGTGTAGTTATCTCACATTAAGTGCAGGATAACTCTTAAAAAGCCATCTCTACTGTGTAGGCTATACAGTAAACTACAGATCTGATCAAGTCTTTCTCCCAAACTGCCATGCTTTCTTTCATACACACCTGCACGCACGCGCGCGCGCGCACACACACGTACATATTTTGATATGTAAGAGAACATTCCTATCTAGAGACAGCTTTTCAGCACTGCTAATTTTAATTTGAACAAGAAAAAGCTTTTGAAATTTGTTATAATGCTTATAATACAAACTCAGGAAACCTGAACTAGGATAACAAGATGTTCTTATTATTATTTGAATACTGATTCTAAGACAGAAAAAAAAGGATTTGGAGTAAATGCAAATGTTTATACTGAATGAAAAAAAGGCATTGTATACAAAATTAAATTTAGCTTTTTATCTTTGACACAAAAAGAAACTGTTTATTAACTGAACTGAGATGGTTAACCTTTCTGACAACAGAAGCCCATTTTTAACACACATCCCACACAGATAAGCAAGTAATTACCATATGTTATAGTGTACAGCAAGAAAAAAAGGCAATGAACTGAAGTGTCATAATGAGCCTATGTAAAGAAACAAGGATAACAAGAGGTTGATCTTCCATCATGGCCTTTATCTTATGGAACAGACTTCACCCAGAAATGTGACTTGCCCTGACACTGGTGGCTTTGTAGATGCAAGTGAAAATAGAGCTTTGCTAAATGGATTTTTAAACTAAGTTTTTAACTTAGCTAAGGTGACACTATCTTGAGACCTAAAACAGTATTTATTATCTTGACTGGATAATACTTAGCAAGTCTACTTGGAACACACACAGAGAGAGGGACACAAAAACACAAAAATGCAATCTTCAACTCATTTATAAAACATGTTACTGCAACCACCAAAAGCAAGCCATACATTTCTAGGGTGGAGACAGGCTATAAATGATATTACTCATATTTTGTTAAATTAGAATTTATTATAATAGCTTGTCATCATTTGGAGGAGGAGTTCAGTATAACTTAGTAACTATATATATTTATATATAACTTAGATTGCTATATATATTTCTGCTGTATATATTTCTATGGTTTTCAAAAGAAAGAAAGTGTGATCTCTGTTGGAAAACAACATTAGAAAACAAAATGAAATTGGCATCTTTTAGCTTCTTTAATTCCATTTGTTTAAGTTCCTTGTTCAACTTTGTCTGGGCTTAGATCCTAAGCATGGCCAGATCTGGTTAGTACTTGGGTAGATGACTACCAGGAAATGCTCACACTCTTGGCTAGAAGACAAAATTGGCAGGGGCAGGTGGGGGGACTGTTTCCATATTAGTGTCTAGAAAACTACATAAACTTGTTCAGTAATTCACCTTAGTGAAATTTGAATCAAAGGAGACTTTATTAACTTTATACAAGGCTCCTTTCTCTTCTGAAAACATGGATTGAAATTGCCACAACCAAAATATTGTTTTACAGAAATTGTCTGCAGTTTGGGCTTTGATCACCTCCTGGCATAGACCTTCACAATGGAGAAAGGTGCATTACAGTGTTGGGATGGTAACCACCTGATACATTTGTGTACATAATTTTGCCGATTGCGTTTTGACATCACAATGTATGTTGCATTATTGTTGCATCATTGGGGTTTATCTATGCTGCCAGGACCCTAAATATTGGAGAATTTTCATCAGAGTGTCTCCAGGGGACAGGAAATATTGATTACCAGTTTCCTCAGAAAGGGTAAAGGAATAGGAGTGAGAGTAAATGGAATAGTAGTAGTAGTAGTAGTAGTAGTAGTAGTAGTAGCAGTAAAGTTGGAAGGGACCTTGGAGGTCATCTAGTCCAACCCCCTGCTCAGGCAGGAAACTCTATACCGTTTCGGACAAATGGCTGTCCAGTCTCTTCTTAAAAACCTCCAGTGTTGGAGCATTCACCGCTTCTGGAGGCAGATTGTTCCACTGGTTAATTGTTCTAAGTATCAGAAAGTTTCTCCTTAGTTCTAGGTTGCTTCTCTCCTTGCTTAGTTTCCACCCGTTGCTTCTTGTCCTGCCCTCAGGCACCTTGGAAAATAGCTTGACACCCTCTTCTTTGTGGCAGCCCCTGAGATATTGGAAAACTGCTATCATGTCTCCCCTCGTCCTTCTCTTCATTAAACTAGACATACCCAATTCCAGCAGCTGTTCCTTATATGCTTTAGCCTCCAGTCCCCTAATCATGTTTGTTGCTCTTCTCTGTACTCTTTCTAGAGTCTCAACATCTTTTTTACATTGCGGTGACCAAAACTGGATGCAGTATTCCAAGTGTGGCCTTACCAAGGCATTGTAAAGTGGTATTAACACTTCAGGTGATCTTGATTCTATCCCTCTGTTAATGCAGCCTAGCATTGTGTTGGCCTTTTTGGCAGCTGCAGCACACTGCTGGCTCATATTTAAGTGACTGTCCACTAGGACTCTGAGGTCCCTCTCACAGTTACACAGTTATTGAGCAAGGTACCCCCTATACTATATCTGTGCATTTGGTTTTTCTTGCCTAAATGTAGAACCTTGCTTTTTTCACCAGTGAATTTCATTTTGTTAGATAGTACCCATTGTTCAAGTCTGTCCAGATCCTTCTGTATCTTAAGCCTGTCTTCTGGAGTGTTGGCTATTACTGCGAGCTTGGTGTCATCTGCAAATTTGATGAGTTTCCCATCTATCCCCTCATCCAAATCATTGATAAAGATGTTGAAGAGCACTGGGCTCAGAACAGAGCCCTGGGGCACCCCACTACACACTTCCCTCCATGGAGATGCGGTTCCATTGAGGACCACAAGCTGAGTACAGCCAGTCAGCCAGTTATGGATCCATCTGGTGGTGGTGCTGTCTACCCCACATTTTTCTATCTTGTCAAGTGGTAGGTTGTGATCTACTTTGTCAAATGCCTTACTGAAGTCCAAGTAAATTATGTCCACAGCATTCCTCTAATTTTGTCACTTGGTCAAAGAATGCAATAAGATTTGTCTGGCATGATCTATTTTTGACAAACCCATGTTGACTTTTAGTAGTGACTTTGTTTGCCTCTAGGTGTTTGCTGATTCGTTGTTTGATTATCTTTTCCAGGATCTTCCCAGGTATTGAGGTCAGGCTGATAGGTCTGTAATTTCCTGGGTCCATTTTTTTTCCTTTTTTGTAGATTGGAACTACATCAGCTCTTTTCCAGTCCTTTGGAAGGGGAAGGATTTCCTGGGACACTGAGCACAATCATACTATTCTTCAATAGTCTGTTGTTGTTGTTGTTGTTGTTGTTAATTGCGAAGTCGTGTCCGACCCATCGCGACCCCATGGACAACATTCCTCCAGGTCTTCCTGTCCTCTACCATCTTCTGGAGTCCATTTAAGTTCACACCAATAGTCTATGGAACGACAAATATAAACTTGGCTTTGGATGTTGCTTGAGAAATAGTTTCAGCCTAGGATTTTTAAAAAATATATTACTGCTTTAATAAAAGAATGAATGTTGGTCAAAAATTTTCAGCCTAAACTTTCATATAGGAATTATACCTCCAGAAGAGAAGGTGTCTGCTATACCTTTTGACCAATTTCATTGACTAGTGGTGTCCTGCTTATGAAGGATTAAAATAAATCTAAACATTTTCTATATTTTTAAACTACTAATATCTCATAACTGCAGTTTTTAATTCAATCAAAAAATATAGGAAGCAAAATATTGGACGTCCCAAAGGTGCTATTCAAAAGGCAACTGGACTTCCTTGGGGTTTTTTTTCTCTCTTTGAAAATGTTTTGCTTCTCATTCAAGAAGCTTTAGTTCTACGTATAAAGAATTATTAATTTGGTCAGGTTCGGATTGGCATTTAAAATCTCTAGATGTATTAAGGCAAGAAAATATTCTACAGTCATGGTTTCAATATTTACAAATAGTGGACAGGTGGACTGTAGATAAGAAAGAAGGAATAACACTAGAAGATGGAAATCTGGTTATTCAGATTAAAGATCAGAGTCAGGCCCATATAAAAAGAATTTACAATGCTTTAATAGAATTAGACTCTGAAACAGAATTGGTTAAAGACTGTATGATTAAATGGGCTCAGAATATCCAGGATCCGATCCCATTGGACTTATGGGAGACAATTTGGATTAGAAATGTTAAATTTACACAAGCTCAAAATTTGAAGGAAAATTTTTATAAAATGTTTTACAGATGGCATTTAGATCCTAAAAAATTATCTTGTATGTATCCAAATTTACAACCCAAATGTTGGAGATGTGGTAATATGGATGCGACATATTTTCATGTTTGGTGGAATTGTAAAAAGGTAAAGGCTTTTTGGATTATGATTTGGTGGAACATTCAAAAGATTTTTAAAAGGAAGATAAAGTTCACCCCTCAATTATTCCTACTGGGTATCTTTGTGGATTTAAATGACAAAGAAACTACTTTAATGTTGAATTTATTAACTGCAGCAAGGTTATTAGTAGGCTCGTATTGGAAGAAAGACTCGTTGCCTACTTTAGAAGAATGGATATTTAAAGTTTCTAACTTTGCAGAAATGGCAAAAATTTCTGCTTATTTGAAGGATCATATACAAAAAAGATATATTATTGTATGGAGAAGATGGAAAGATTATATTCAGAAAAAATATGGGACTATAAAGTTTCATTTATTTTATGAGTAAATTTTATAGTAACTGTTGTAGAGATTTGTTTATATGACTTAATTTAAGGGGAGTTAAAGGTTAAGTATGATGTTCTTTTTGTTTTTTTTCTTTCTTTTTCTTTCTTTTTTTTATTATTGTTAACTATATTATTAATAACCCTGTACTCTGCTCTGGGAAACGAGGGGGGAGGGTTGAGGGTGGGTGGGTGGGTGAGTGGGTGGGTAATAATAATATAGTCATGGTAAATGCTTGGGCATTTCCCCTATGCTGTGTTCATGTGTGTGAGAGGGATGAGAGGGGAGGAAGGAGTAGGGAGGAAGTAGGATGGTTAGAGGAGAAGGGGAGGGAAAGAGAGTAGGAGGGGAAGAGAGAAAGAGGAGGGAAGTAGGGAAGGTTTAGAGAGGGTGGACGCAGCCTGGGGGAAATGGGCAGGCAGTACCAACGGTTAGGAATTTATTTTAATTGAATTGTATTTTGTATGAATAAATGGAAACTTTTTAATAAAAAAAAGAAGCTTTAGTTCTGGCTGAATGGTGGGGAATGGAAGGATTTATATTCTTTGCAGAAAAATATATTGTCATGTTGTAGAAGTAAGAGACTTGAGTCAGCTCTTTCAAGGAAAGGGAAGTTTATTGCGCAGGTTCAGAGAGCTATCATAGCTAAACAAAGTCTGAACACCAGACTAGGCATTGATGATCATTTTTATAACCCTTCATACGTGGTTATTTCTTGAGTAAGTCATATTCCATACATGGTTACATTCTATAGTTCCTTATTTTAACATAGGAAAATTACTAGACATGATTATAATCGATAGTTCCTCTTTTACATAGGAATGCTATTATTATTATTATTGTAGCCAAATAAAGAGGTGTTGCTAATAAGGCATAATTTGGTATCCATATTCAACAAAATCCTGCCAAACCTAAAAATCCCTTAATTGTCGCCTATTTAGGGGTTCAGGAATAGCTAATACTGCTTGTTTACTTTCCCAGCCTAAAGCTCTATGTCCTTGCTCAATCCATCCATCCGGTCCCTGTCAATCCAATTCCTTCAACTTCCCTCTCTCTATCCCAATCTCCTTTATACCCTCAGGTTCCTCTCTGTCCCCTTCCCCTAAAGGGAAGCCTAGTGGTGGGTCCACCTTCAACACCCCCACATCTTCTACCTATTCTTCCTCTCTAACCTCTTCCTCTCATCTGCCTTCTAAGACATTCTCTTTGCCAATGACCTTCCTCCTTACAATGCCACAGCCAACAACTCTGTCTTCTTACGCATCCTCGCATCTCTCCCTCTCTTTTCCACCTTATCCACTTCCAACAACTCTGTAGCATTCTTCCCTAATGCTTCCTTATATCATCATAGCTCTGTTCTATGAACCTCTCATTCAACATTCTCACATTATCTGCACTCCTTGGATCAACCTGAGTATAAAGTTCATAAGCCTCAATCAATCTCTGCAGGAAACTCTCCGGACTTTCATCTGCTTCCTGCATCACAAAAGACGGCTTTAACATATTCACCGAAGGCTTTCCAGCCTTGCGAAGAGCCTCTACTACTAAATTCTGATATTCCTTCAGCAATCTCATCTGTGGTGGATCTTGTGCATTCCATTCTGGATCCTTCTCTGGTGCCCTTGTTTCCAACTCTGGCTGTATATCCTGCACAGCTGGCAACCTATCCTTCAAACACTGCCTAACAGCAGCCTTCCACTTCTCCCTTTCCTCAGGAGTCAACAAAGTATTCAACAATAGCTGTACATCCTGCCACATCCTTTTTACTTACTTCTCCCCTCACATTTACAGAGAGACCTTCCAAATCCCCTTCCTCCTTGGGGGCCAACAGCCTCCCCCTTTGTTTCTGCCTCACAACTGGTTGCATGTCCCCAGGCACAGCAGAAGCAGTCAGCCCATCCCCAGGCACAGCAGCTGCTGCAGCCAGCACTGGGGGCATGGGGGAAAGGCCGGCACATAAGGAGGTCTAAGGATTACTTCCACCTTTATCTCTTTCTTTACATCTGATACCTTAGTCTCTAAAATCTTCACATCCTTGATTCTTTTAGTCTCAACCTGAAGCTTTTTCCTTTTAGGTCTGGCCACACACAAACGAACCATTTCAGCCTGACGTTGCAATAACTCATCTGCTTGCCCTGCTTCTGCATCCCCCCACTGATCTATATACTGAAATTGATTAGGGTAGTTTTCTTCATTGGCTGCTATCAGAGAAGTGAGATCATCAATGATTTGGAGCTTAAAAGTTCCCTCCGGGGGCCACCCCATATCCATGTGAGGCCATTGATGCTCACATAAAAACTGCAGCCTATCCCTGGTTACCTTTGGATAGGGAACCTTATACTGGGTATGATTAAAGTACTTATCAAATCCCTTTATCATGCATTCCAGCAGGGTGCTGGGAATGCTACTACGCCCCCCATCCTAACACACTGCCAATGACCTACAGCGCCGGACGTTCCAATGGTCACTAGTAGGGAATGCACTGGCTTAACCACCCACACAGCCTAACATGGACTTCTTTAGGATCGCCGTCCCGAGTCCAGGGGAGTGATCAGGCTCCCTCTTCTATCTTCAAATGAGATAGGTACAATTACTTTAAACACATACTCGCCTGCCTTCTTGTTACACTTGTCCTGGCCAGGAGCTGGTTCAGACTTCCTTTCCTTTCCCAAAGGGTTCTTGGACTGGCTCTCAGCTCTGTCGGCTCTGCTGATAAGCCACAGCTGTCTCCTGGAGGAAACACACCCCCATGGCACCTGGAGAATTGTTCAGAGATAGCTTTCCAGCAGGTCCGAAGGGTCAAGCCGTCCTCAGCGAAACATCGCCTCACTCAAGATTCCCAGCCAATGCACCAGAAAATGTTGTAGAAGTGAGAGACTTGAGTCAGCTCTTTCAAGGAAAGGGAAGTTTATTGCGCAGGTTCAGAGAGCTATCATAGCTAAAAAAAGTCTGAACACCAGACTAGACATTGATGATCATTTTTATAACCCTTCATACGTGGTTATTTCCTGAGTAAGTCATATTCCATACATGGTTACATTCTATAGTTCCTTATTTTAACATAGGAAAATTACTAGACATGATTATAATTGATAGTTCCTCTTTTACATAGGAATGCTTTTAGCAGTTAGTAATATTTCAAGTGTTAAGCAGTTTTCAATACACCATGTGATAAACAGTTTGCAATATATCATGTGCAGAGCTGAGAAGAGGATGTCTGGCCATTCTAATTTTAAGGCTTGTCTGGTAAGCAGGAAAACCTCCCTTTCACCCACATTCTCTGTCGGACAATCAGTATTTTTCCAGCTTCCCACTTTAGTCAAAACATTGGACAAATGCAGAAGGAAATTCAGATAAGTGAAGGGAGCTGTGCATGGAACAAAAAGGGAGGAAATATCTTGGAGTGGCCCATAATTGCTGTGGAGCTATCAGTAACTTTGTTCTTTTCTCACCCTACCTCTTAAAAAAAGGAGTTCCCATAGCAAGCCCAATTGAGTTTCACCTGATAGCCCTAGCACTCAAAGTAATCAACAGCAGGAGTTGCATTGCTCCCACACATAGGCTGTTCCTATGAACTGGAATCCTGCAGATGGGAAGAGTTTCTGGGTTTTTGGCAAGCTTCCCCTCTTAAATTAAGCCTCACGTGTTCAGGCTGGATCAACAGAACGTATTGGTGAACATACAAATCTAGGTATGGTGCCCAGACACTCTACACTGCAAATTAATATATATAAGATAATACTTTAGTTGATAGAGTTGGCAGATTAATTTCTGAATAAAAATTATTATTACTAAGAAAAGGAGCCTCAGTCTGTCCACACCAGTGGATTAATACTGCTAATAATGCCATAATTTGACCATTTAAGTATTTCTGTTCCATTCTGAATGAGTGTCATTTGTCAAGGTTTTTTTTCTATGCTTCAATAATGATTCACACATTGTTAACCTGTCACTTAGATAGCTATGCAGTTATTTCCTTGTATTTGATTTAGAAGCTACAGCTGGTGCAGAATGCAGTGGGCAAGTATTAAGTTGGACACCTGGCTAAACGCATCACACCAATGCTAAAGCACCTGCAAGGGTTGTCAGTTGCTCTTAACTTATAAGATCTCAAACAACTTGATATCAAAAAGGATGATAAGTGACAGGTCAGTAGACAAGACAATAGACAGGAGAGGTCCTCCCTCATTCACCAAGAACTTCCATTGATCACAAGTGGGCCTTCTTGAGGATGGCAACATTCTGGAAGGTTTTCCTTCAAGGCCTCTTTTTGCAATGTATTTTTTAAAAAATTATATTGTATCTTACTTCTTATATCTTTTTATCTCTTATTTTGTGCAATGCTTGTGCAAAAATGTTTATTAAAATTCAAAAATAAACTAAATATTGTAATCTAAAGCTATTTAGGGGGTTTGGTAAACTTGGTATTCTGATTCTCCTCATTTTTTTCTGCCTTGAAATAGAACACAAAATGAATAATTGATAAAAAAAAGCTTTTTTTCAAACCCCCCCAAACAAAATAGAAAGTAGAAAGCATGCTTACCCACTGGTAAGGAAAATCATTTTAAACCCATTAATTACAGTGACCTCAAGCCAGTCTGCATTACATGAAATATATTGGTCTGTGCAGATAATAGATTGTAAGGTCATATTGAACCAGCCTGCTGTAATTTTTGCAGTGAGTTACAGTCCATGTAAAAGGAGTGAATTATTGTAACTCTGGAAAGCAGGAGAATGATATGCCTGCCAGGAGGTTTTTAATGAGTCTTACAGTTTGAGGACTTCAATTCATTTTTTTCTTCTACTTAGGTGGCCATTTTTAAATATTAGCTCAAGTCTGCCTGAAACAAAGAGAAGAAATAGTATACATGAACTAACAAGCCACTCATCATTAAGCTGTGTACTGCATTAATTTTTATTCTAAAAGGACAAGAAACATTATGTAGTCTGGGTGATATTTTGTCATTGTGAGATGTATGCTCTACAACTTTTTGCTTATTGCATTTCTGAAATGTTTTCACATTCTATATCGGTACCTGTCTTCTTTCTGAGGTATTTTTAAAGACAATTCAGTGGTAGCATAGTAAAGTGGACTTTCTCTCTTGGGCTTTTCATTCACAGCTTTTTATAGGTCAAAGGGCAAAATTGTATGTGGCCCCATATATGGATTATGGCTCATTAGGAAATGATCCAGTTGTTCAATGCTTTTGATTCAAGGAAGTAAAAGAAATTTGTTATTAAAGTATAACGCTCTGGGAATTGTT
This sequence comes from Crotalus tigris, assembly GCF_016545835.1. NCBI lineage: Eukaryota > Metazoa > Chordata > Lepidosauria > Squamata > Viperidae > Crotalus > Crotalus tigris. Next base: position 61,476 of record NW_024098234.1, on the reverse strand, counting down.
TCATTATTTAGGATTTCTCCACAAAGACCTGTTTATTGGAGAACAAGCAATAGATTTTTAAAAGAAAAAAAGAAAAAGAAAAACTATATTACACAAAATACTATAAGAAGAAAGTAAATCGGTGGTGAGACAACATTTCACCTTTAGATTTTTCAAAAAGGGCCCTTTTCTCAAGGGTGAGAGAAAAAGGTTGATATTATTAAAGCAAAAGGCCATCATCTTTAAAATATTTTTTAAAATGTACAACAAAACTGAGAAGCACCAAACAAAATCACACAGGGAAAGAGATAGTAATATAAAGAAAATAAGAACATAAATAAAATTTTGTGGGTCGACTGACCAGGAGCTATTAGCTGTCTGAGTGCCTATTAACGGCCAATATTGGCTGTCTGTCTAAAAGTAAAAGGAATTTATTTATTTATTTACAGACTCATAGGCTGCTCCAATCAAATGCCTAGAACTCATTGGGGTGATTGGAAAGTTTACAAAAGAGATAATGAATCAATTATGATGAACTCTATAATAGACATCAAAGGAAGAGGTTAATTGTTTCAACCATTCCTAAGCAACAAGGACAGGCTTACTTACACCTCCTAAAAGAGCTGAGGAAATCTGTCCTGAATTGTGAGTAAAACCACTCCTAAATTTCGTTAAATGTTAACCAATTCACAAGAAAACATTACCAGTTGGAAAGGAAAAGAAAAATCAAAACATTCTATAAATTACACTCAGTTTCTGGTTGAGAAAGAAATCCTAAGCTCCGGGCTTATTATAACACTATTTGGGATATGTGTAATACCAAAACTAAAGTATCTTTCATATAGGATAATACATATGTGGCTATTCAAGTCAAGGGGAAAAACAACAAAAAGATTTTCTTCAAAGTCCTGATAAAACAAAGGGCAAATGGCATTTTAATAATATTTGGGAGAAAACACAAAATACATATCCATTCATTTATTTATTTATTAGGGAATAGAAATTTATTCTGTAATACCAGAGCGAATTATATTTTAAACAACTGGTGCTTTGCTTTCCATCAACTTGTCTATTAAGTACGAAGACAGCTGTAGCTAGATTTCAGCACAAAATGTTGTAACAAATGTAAATTATCAATTTAATACCTTGCTGCAACAATGAGTGAGATCTATGCTCTTACTAAATATCAGAGCAAGTTCATCAAATTCATAGAACTGTGCTAAAATAATAATGGTGTGCATCAGCTCTTTGATTCTGCTGGCACTACAATATAGGCACAATGAACACATTAAAGCCAATTATTTGGCTTTAATACAGTGCCCTTAATATACAACATCTTCTTGGTTTCTCAAAGCAAAAATGAACCATTTTAATAAGTTGCTCACAAACAAGTTGCTCACTAAACAACAACAACAACCCATAGCTTTCAAGAAAGTATTTGTTGCTGTTGTTCAGTCACTAAGTCATGCCTGATCCCCTACAATCCCATGGACTACAGCATGCCAGGCTCCCTGCCCTCCACTGTCTCATGCCTACTGCATCAATGACACTATTTAACTGTTGTCTCCTTCTCCTTTTGCCTTCAATCTTTCCCAACATCAGGGACTTTTCCAACAAATCCTCTCTTCACATTTGATGGCCAAAGTATTTGAGTTTCAGCTTCAGTATCTGTCCTTCCAAAGAACAGTCAGAATTGATTTCCTTTAGGATTGACTGATTTGCAGTCTAAGGGATCTCAAAAGTCTTCTCCAATAACACAACTTGTAAGCATAAGAAAGTAAAGGATTTGCTTTATTTGGAACCTCATCCCTGTGGTACTGGTAATTGGTCCCTAACATTTTCTGAGGTTTGGAAGCTCTTCTTGGCCTTCTCTTTTCTCAAGCCTCTTTAAGTATTACTTCTGTATATTGCCTCTCTCTCTCTCTCTCTCTCTCTCTCTCTCTCTCTCTCTCTCTCTCTCTCTCTCTCTCTCTCTCTCTCTCAACATGATTTCAGGGTTCTTAATACCTAGGATCCACTCACAGGTTTTCTGGAACCACCAGGTGTTTTTTTTTTTTTTTTAATTTCACTGTACAATATATAGCAGCAAGTGAAATAAATCCTACTGAAAGAAGTCATTCAGTTTGATTTTTTTTAAAAAAATAAAAAAGCTCTTTGAATAGTGATGCATGAAGTTATTAGTGTACAATGTTTTTATTGTTATTTTGGTTTAAGGTTACTGTTTCTCATTAGACACTGCTTACACATAAGCATGGTTAGAGGAGTTTAACTGCATAAAAATCCTGTGGATATAGAAAGATTAAGTGAAAGAAAAGCTCCTGTGGGAACAGTATTATCATGGTATTAACTTGGAGCTGCTTTTTCATTTCTGTTCTTAGAGTTGAAAATTAATGCCCTTTCCAGATCTCTAGACCATTAAATCTAAGTATCCAACTAAAAACTTAATTGTTGGATAACTGAATATAATTTGGACTAATTTTAGGATTTCTTTCATCTTTGCCAATAGCAGTCCTTCTAAACAATTTACAAATATAATGATTCACAGCTATATAAATGTGAAATTACACTCCACTCAAGTTATATTGCTCTTGTAATCTTATAATCTTTTTATATGAAGTTATTCACATCAATCCCATTACCAACTTCTCCCCATCCTACCCTTCTCTGCCCTGCTCTCCCATCCCCTCCAGTTCCCTCCCCCTCTCCTCTCCTCTCCTCTTTGTATATTGCACTGAATTGTATATGCAGAGGCTAGTTTAGTGAATTTTTCCCATTACTGGGTAGATATAGGCTATGCATATTATAATGCTGCAAAAAAAATAATGATATTTGGGCATGCGTTTCTTGTATTTGTAAGCATTTATTTACCTATCGGATTTTGATTCTGCTTTCTTCAGAGGACATTGTTCATCTATTTTATTCTGAGCACAACCCTCAGATCAGGTTGAAAGGAAGTGACTAAACTCAACACCACTCCAATTAGTGTCTGAGTAGAAATTTGGACACAGTTCTCTCTGGGTGGATATTTGATCTTCAAACCTATAGTCCACACTGCCTTTTATTGTTGCTTTATGCCCAATGAAAGTTAAAGCAGAAATAATTCAACAAAACCAACACTCCTGTTGCATCTCTAGTTCCAGGAAAAATCTGTTGCAATATATTACTGGTCCACATCTGGAAGAGTGCTATACAGCAGCCTTCTCTTTGGATATGTTGGATTTGCCTTGATGTCTTCACAATCAGAAGAATAAGTAGTGATTCTTCCAAGCATATTTCTTTATTATTCCATACCTATAGACAGAATCTTGCCAAACTACTACCTACATTAAACATATACTCTTCATGTAGGCATTATTGGAGAGGATCTGTTTTTCCCCTCATTCTCACACAAACTATCTGAACTAAGTTACCATTTATTTCTCTGACTGTACTCCCTCCTTGCTGGGAACCCAGACTACATCCCATCCAACAAATATCAAGTAGTCTGATTATTGTCAAACCCATCAGAGTTTGGGAAGATTGTTATACCACTTTTATTTAAAATTGAATAAAAACAAAACTATATAAATATTTATCATATAGTTCTGCTGATCCTATACACTTCATGGCTAACATTTTCATGATGAATAACGCACAGCATGTTTCAGGTATAAAAGCAAAAGAAGCTGGTGAAGAGATCTTTGTTCACCCCAGTGCTTACTGAAATATTTGCTCAAATTAATAAGCAATGTTTTTCTCCAGTAGAGAAGTTCAAAGGATCTTGCTGTGCTTCGAGGAATCAATGGTCCTTGGTCTGATGCAGTTAGTGCAAGTGAATATCAAATTTTTAAAAATGAGGTTACTTATTTATTTTTATTTGTTATTAAATTGTATCCCACTGAACTTACAGGACTCTCAGCATCTTGTAAAGTAGAAATACTCAATGGAAAATAAAACATAGAATTAAGACAAATAAACTTCAACATGCTTGAGCCCGTTTAACTTTTTATGTAAGGTGGGCAATGTTGGGGAAAGACAAATCTCCAGTGGGAGGGCATTTAAGAAGTCTGGCTCCATCACTGAAAAAAATAATACTTCCAGGCTTTGACCCCCTGACCACTCTCAAATGCGAGACAACCAGCTGCTTCCCCCAGAATGATTGAAGTGGCTAGGCTAACTCTAAAGGGAAATGCCATCACACAGGTAATTAACACCAAGCCATAAAAGGACTTTATAGATTAAAGCTACTTTAAATTCTGCCCAGAAATAAATAGAAAACCAAAGCAGGTGCTGCAAAAAATGGTATAATGTGCACCCAATAATCTACACCCATTCAATCTCATTATTGTGCAACTAAATCCTTTCTGTCCAAAAGAGAGCAACAGTAGCCAATGGATTATGCTGCATCACTGTTTTCAAGCAGCAGATGGCAGCAAAGATATTCTGGCAGTTCCTGTTGGCCCTGTAATGACTAGCTAGCCAAGAGGAAATCCAAAGTCAGATCTAAGCTGTTGCAATACTTCCCACTGAAACAAGGATTTCAGCCAAGAGGGAAAAATATCCATACCTTCTAAGAATTCTAATGTAGATTTCTGTTATAAATCTTACTCTCAAGCATTCAGTACCGATAACAACAACCTAGCAGTTTTTCACTCCATTACTGGAAATAGTCACTCCTGTTCGTGTCTCTTATGGGATCTCGGTTCCTTGTTATCCCATTGTCATTTGTTCTTAGGAAAACATTTTTTTTTTTTTTTTTAGGAAAAAAGGCAGAAAAATTCAATGACTAAAAAAAGAAATTGTGCAAATTGAACAACTTTAGGATCTATTTTATGGGTACCAGTCTAAAGTGTTTTATTTGCTCAATTCAAATGTCATCAAGGCTAGTGGATTTCATGTGCTTAATGACATTTCTAGCTCCCTGTTGTAAAAGAGCCTTTAAAATTCTCATTTTCTTGAGGTTCCTGCCATGCTACTTTCTCTTTCAGCAATTTGTTGGAATGTATGTCATACAAGAGAATTGGTACCTGATTATCCATTGTATAGGTGTTGTTCCACCTTCCTTGGGTCATTGTTCAATTTTCTGATAGTGATGTGAGTCATGTCCACAACAACAAATTATTCTGTCTAGTATATTTTGAATGTGAAAATACTGTATTATCTACTAAAATGTCAATATTGTTCATGTAGTTATTATATATATGGATGAATGGAGTACAAGATCAGGGCAGTGGTGGGAATCAGCCAGTTCGCACCACTTCAGCAGAACCAGTAGCTAATTTTTTTTATAAAGATTTTATTGGTTTTCTTTTGTATACATATGTTAATTTTTCCAGTCAACGAGTTGTCTGGGATTACCTATGCTAATACATATTCAATTCCTAATCCTTCATTCTTTCCTCTAACCAACGGTAAAATAAATCCCAAATTTGGTAATAGTCTGTGTCTTCTTTATCTTTCAGTCTTATAGTTAGCTAATTTTTTGTTGCCCAGGCCCAGAATGGACTTCCAGAAGTGGCATCCACACAGAGAATTATGAAATAATTTTATTTATAATGAAATTTCTCATATTGGTGTGTATTTCAGGCAAGTGCTAAAGTGAATATTGATTTCTTCAGTGTTGAGTGAGAGGTGATTCACATTATGGGGTAATGAGTCTGCTTCATTCCCACTAGAGTGGAGCCAGTATCTGGGTCAAGATTGAATTGCTGCAAGATAATAAAAGATTTCTTGTGAAAATCTTGTTAGGCACTTAGTGGCTGTAATCCATAAAGTTTGTGTGAGTCATTTTAGATTTTCATTCTCTCTCCATCTGACAGATAATTCCATATGATATAGGTGTTTATAATTTGAATAATAAAATACATTTTAGAATTTCTGGATCAGGAGACATTAATGTCTGAAGGCCTAGAAAAGCTTTTGATTGTATCTGTTCACACACACATTTTAGACAAGCACAAAGCAACCTTTATAAATATTTCACAATGTTTTCTTTGATCATCGGGATTCAATGGTGTTTGTCTATTTGCTTATTAAAACTGTAGTCTTATTGGGATTTTTAAAATCATATTTTCTTTCAATTGATATAATGTACAGTATAATATGAAAGTGAATTGGAAAAATTCTAAGTTCCCAAAAGAAAGTGAGTTATAGAATCCTGAGAAAAGTAAACTATTGGAACAACTCTCTAACTCTTGAAATGGTGGTCGATAGAAAAAATCTGCAGCATGATGTCAGATTACCTACACCAAGAAATAGTCAGGCAAGATATGGCCCTGATCCAGTGGTGGGATTTAAATATGACACCTTCATAATCTGGCCACTTGGGAAAGAAAAACTGGACAACTTCCTCACACACTCAACAGCCTACACCCCAAAATATAGTTCACCATGGAAACAGAAGCTAATAACCAACTTCCCTTCCTGGATGTCTTAGTCTACAAGAAATCCAATGGCTCCCTAGGACACACCATCTACCAGAAGAAAACATACACAAACCGCTATGCATGCACTCTCACACCATCACCCAGCACAGATCAACTCCGTAGCCAAGACACTCATCTCCAGAACAAAACGCTTAGCAGATGAACAACACCTAAAAACCGAACTACACACTCTCACTAATGTACTAACATTGAACGGATTCCAAAGAAATAAGATTACCAAACTAATCCAAAAAGAAACCCCCACTAAAATCCAAGACAGAGAACAAGAAAGCCCTCCTCCCATACATAAAAGGCACCACAGACAGAATCAGCAAGATCCTCCACAAACACAACATCAAGACAGCATTCTGCACAAACAGAAAAATATCCACCATCCTAAGAAACCCCAAAGACAAAACTGAGTTAGAAAATCAAGGAGTATATGAAATCCATTGCACCGCTTACCCCACCACATACAGCGGACAAACCAACAGAAGAATAAGTGCATGCATTGAAGAACACAAGAACTCAGTCAAAAAAGAGGAACCAACTTCTTCCCTGGTCCAACACCTTAAAGCCACAGGACATGAAATTGACTTTAAAAAGACCAGAACTATCGCCAAAATTGAACACTTTAATAACAGAATAATCAGAGAAGCCATCGAGACAGAAAAACGCCCACACAGCATGAATAAATGAGATGATACCTCCCACCTACCAGCCATTTGGAAACCCGCCCTTATTGACAAACGAGTCCCTAACACAAAGAATGACACCAGATCCACACTCACAAAAACCACACAGGATGTCACCACCACACGTCCATGCAAAAAGCAAACCCAAATCCACACCGATGATGAGGCATGACCACAAACCAGAAGCCAGACCACAGCTGCATCATTAGCCACTTTAAACCCCTCCAATCCATACATGAAGCAAACTGACACCCACCATGAAGATGAGGCACAACCACGTACGCGAAGCCAAACAACATCAACGCAGCTCTCCATCTCAAATCCCCCTGCAACTCAGACTAACCCAAGCACAACAAAGCCCCCACCCAAACAGAACACTCCCCCAGTCAATCAGAGCACAGCCAACCCCCCATCCAATCAGAGCAGTAGTCAGACCAAAGGTGAAGGCCTTGTTGCCAGGGGTTGTTGGAGGGGAACCTCAGCCACCCATTTCTACAGGCCCATCTGGAGAATGGTGGTTAAGCCCAGCATTGCAGCAGGCAGTGGCTAGTGGACAACAGGCTGTTGGGTTAGGCCCGTCTCTGTCTGGTTGGAAGGAGAGACAGCTAACAGGGGATGAAGAGGATGAGTGGAGTTACTCCACGGCACCTGGTCAATATACTCTGGATGTATTAAGAGACCGGTTTGGAGAACTGGGTTACACCGTACCACCTTCTCGTTCACAAGCCAGCCCTGGGCTGCAGGTGCCAGTGGAGGCCCCGAAATTTCACCTCACTAGTCCAAGGCTTCGGTTAACACCCAGTTTGTCTTCCCTCCTGGGCTCTTATGGGCTCCAGTGTCTACTACACACCCACAGTATCGCCATGGCGATATGTCAGTTGAAGCCCCTGTGGCAGGGCCCAGGCCAGGAACAGCGGGGTTGGGCCAGGATACCCACCAGGATGGAAGCCAGGACAGAGGTCGGGTGCAGCCACAGGCGATAGCTTCCTGGTCTCCAATGGTGATGTGGACACCACCACCTTTAACTATAGACTTTGATGGGGACCCAGATAGACTTGCCATGTTCATGAGCCATGTGCTGCGTCATATAGATCGTTTTGCCTCATGTACCCTTCTAATTGGGCAATAGTGGTGGCAGTGACAGCCAGGTTGCAGGGTGAGGCAGCAGCCTGGGCTGCCAATCTATATAGTGACCTTGCTCGTGAATTGCCCAATGTTGGCTTGTTTTTGGAGGCTTTAAGAAGCAGGTTTGAAGACCCTTCAAGGGCACAACGGGCAGAGGCGGAACTGTTGAAGTTGAAGCAACAGGAATATGTTCGGGACTTCCAGAGGGACACTGGGAGGTTGAGATCATGGCCAGAACGTCTTCTGGTACATCATTTTCGAGCTGGTCTGGACAGGGACCTCCGACGGGCATGTGTTGTGCGCGGCATTCAGTGCAGGCTTCAGGATTGGTTTAGAGTAGTGACTGAACTGGATGTGGGCCTGCAGGAGTTCCAGCGGCCGACAGAGCTGCAGAAAAGCCCCCATCAGATGGTAGATCGATCAACAGAGTCAGTACGGCCATCCCAAACCCCTGCTGCCACTCCCAGAGCTGTGTTCTGGTGTTTCCGCTGCAACAGCAACAGGCCGGAATGGATGACTAATCTGGCAGCAACCAGAGCCTCACAGGGCACAACACCAAGTCCCTAACCAATCAGAACATACCTCTACCCAATCAGAACACAGCCAAGCTCCCACCCAATCAGTTCATACCCCCACTGGCAGTTAAAAGGAAGAAACAGCTACGATCACACATTACTCCTAGAAGCATGAAGCCAAAAACACCAGCCTGAAGATGAAGAATGGGACTTCATCAAAATGTCGCCAAGACATTTCCAATTTTACGCGGGAGAAAACCCGAATAACCAAAGACCTACATAGATAGATAGATATATAGTCTATAATAACAACAGTGGCATTAACAAAATCACCATCAGTCAATTGCAAAAAGCAAATTTACTTGGACCTTTAACATTAAACATTAGGCAATATCTGCCTAACCCAGGGAAGAGTTCAATAATTGGATACAAATGCCAAATTATTATTATTTATTAAATTTATTGGCTTTTTGTGATCTTGGTTACTATATAGAAAGCTAGTCACATTGATTCATAAACATTGGTATGTCACTCCAATTCAGGACATTTTGAGCAGCATTTTGAGAATACAAGAAAAAATCACCTTAAATTACATGGAAGCAGCTTTCTATTAGACATTTTCAAGAGATTTCTAATGGTAACAACCAGGGCTTTTTTTTCTCATAGAATGCCCAGAACGGAGTTCCAGCACCATTTTTGGATGGAACCTTGTAGGGCAGGCAAGGCGGGTTGTATGACGTGTGTGAGTTCCAGCACCTTTTTTTTCTTTCTTTCCAAAATGACCCGTGTTGTAATGACCTGGGTACAACACAAAAGACTAATGGACACACAGCCAGCACCTCAGCTACTCAGGATGTTATGAAACAGCCCAACAATCCGCAAACAATAACTCCAACACAGCCAACCAACCCACCTACAACAACTAAGTCAGCACTCCACACACACACACACACACCAATATTTATAGAGAGATGGCAGCTCCGATCACACTTTGCTCGCTCAAGCACGAAGCTGAAGACCCCAGCCTGAGGATGACAAGTGGGACCTTGTCGAAATGTCGCTAAGATACTCTCAATCTTACATGGGAAAAGACCTGAATATGCCAAGACCTGCATATATACATATATACATACATACATGCATACATACATATACATACATACATATGCACATACATACATACATACATACATATGTTTTCTGAGGTTTTTGCGGGTATTTGTATATAGGTCTTCGGTTATTCGGGTTTTCTCCTGCACAAAATTGGAAGTGTCTTGGCGACGTTTTGACGAAGTCCCATTCGTCATCTTCAGACTGGTGTTTTCAGCTTCGTGCTTCGAGGAGCAATACACACACATACACACACACATACACACACACACACACACACACACACACTGTATGTCTATCCCAATATTCAATTTTTGAGTGTTTTCCTTGTGCCTTTGGCTGTTCTTTCTTGGCTTTGAAGTTATTTACCATCTGTTCCTTGTTTACAAAATTAATTTTGGGCATGGGAATCATAGACTTTTCTGATGTAAATCAGCTGCAATACTTATCCCACCCTCTTTCTGTAATCATAGATTTAGTGGAGAATTGAAAAAAAATTGTGGCCTCCTATTAGAGTTTAAAGGTTTGGTCTTTTGTTTGTCTGTAACAGACTTATACAATTGTCCATGTGAATGTAGACATCAGGTATAACTGTTCATTACAACTCTTGTCAATTAATTTTCAGAACATAGAAACTTGGAAGGCTCTCATAGGTTTCTATGGCATTCTTTTTTTAGTGTGTACACATTTACCTACCTATTGACTGGAAACATGTAACTACAGAAAGTGAAACAAAATTTAAACATTTGAACAAATAAAATGTGTTTGAACTTAAGTACAAGATGTGTGAGCTCATGATCCTCATCAACATAAATATGATGCCAAAATCAATATTTCCAGTTGCTGTTGTCCAAATATTCTTAACATCAATACTAATGGTCTTTTCTCATAGATTTAATTTTTCTTGAATGTGATTGTATTTCTTTAACAAAGAATCATTGCAAATAACTAAGCATCATTCAAACAAGATGTGCTGCTCCATTGATCTTAGAAGAAATTTGCCTTACAAACAAAATCTACAAAAGATACACAAATCTATATATTGCCATAACAATTAGAAAGTGTAAATTGATGTTTTTCTTCTCATTTTCTTGCAGCTCTGACTCAGAATAGATGTCCCAAGTCTGAAAAATAGCCGTTTTTTAAAGAACAACAATTCTTTCTTCCAGCAGTAATAAAGTAATTTTAGTATACATGGAAGTGAAGTTCCCTCAAACAATATTGCACAACCTTTGACCCAACCACATACAACAGAATATAATTTAATAAAGATCAACTGGAAATGATTACCCAACTCACAGAAAAGTATCTTAAAATGTGTTTCAGGTTCAAGATTGCAAATTCTATAACAAATGTCCTTTAAAGTCCACAGCTTTTCTTGCCCATTTCTTTCCTTATTCCAGGGGTCTTCAAACTTGGCCCTTTTATGTCTTGTGGACTTCAACTCCCAGAATTCCTCAGCCAGGCACGCAGGCTGAGGAATTCTGGGAGTTGAAGTCCACAAGTTATAAAAGGGCCAAGTTTGAAGACTCCTGCCTTATGCAAAAAAAAGTTGACCTTCCACTAAAATTCTATCATCAGGGCCAACATTGTTTAATTTTGAAATTCATTGTAGATTGAGGGGAGAAATCAGATCAGTAGCTTTGTCTCCTTTTTACATCATGCTAATCAGATTTTTCTCCTTCACAGATATCTTAGTTATCAATTCTGTGCTTGGTGATGATTTAGACACTGTTTACATGAATATATACATAGCAATCTTATCCATATAAATGGATCTGGATAGGCCCAGGTCTATCTCCTTTACTAGGAGTGGTATGTGCAAAGGGCCCTTTCTCATGCCTAAATACACAGAAGATAAACTAATTATTACAGTTGATTGAACTATTTCTTGTATTTCATCCCACAATGTTGTATCCAATTGTAGCTTCTCTTTAGGAAATTTGTATCAATTCAGCTCCAAAAGCCACTCACTGAGATTTGTGGCATTATAAAACTTTTCAAAGTCTTCTTTCCATAAGCAGCTCATTGTAGTGGCAAAAAGTCAGATTAATTCTAAAATGGATCTTAAGAAACAGAAAATACTAATACCTAAAAAGGCTCTTGAGGATATAACAAAGAAACAAAGATAGAATATTTCTTTTTCAAAATAGAATCAAAGCTATCCACCCACTTTAAAAGTGATCTTTAGTCATTTTTGGAAATAACACATTTACTGATGGGAAAATGCTGTGATTGCATCAACTGGACAAAACATCTGGTTTGCATAATGAGAGCAGAAACTGACAAAAGAACTCCAATGAATACATAAGACTGCCATAAATTAATGTTTTCCTGTAAGATTGTGTTTCAGTAGAGACAACCACAGAATATTATATCATACATAGATGAATAGAATTATGACAGATCTCAAAGTAATAATGGTAAACAAATAGTTTTTAATCCCACAAATGTTTTTTTTTTGTAGTAGAAAAACAAATGGTTTGGCATTTAAAATTATACACATCTCTTGTGTTGTGGAACAACTTACATCCTGATTACTCCTTGCCACCTTACGGCATGGTGTTTTCCAATCTTGTACTTTTCATTTAGGGACCACAATTCCCTGATCAAACTTGGCTTGCCTTAGAAAATGCTGCATTGCTTGTATTAACACTAGCAAACATCCTTTTGATGAGATGCCTTACACTTTATATTGGGCAAAAACCTTTTTTTCCAAGAATGAAGACATTTTCTTACAGGCAGTTTTAACTTAAAACAATGACAAAGGAAAATCCAGTAAAGCAAAGGATAAAGTAATAAAATTTGGACAGAATGAAGCATGAAAAGCAGTATAATATATCATATATGGCTGCCCTTGCAGTCCAAAAGGGCACCCTTTACTAATAAAAAATTTAATAGATTTTCTATAAAAGAAACCCTTACAATTAATATTTATAAGTAGTTAAAGTGGCATCTCATAAGAAATTGGAATATCCACACATCCACAACAGTAAAAATTACTACAACATTCTGAAGTGATATTTCTTTTTACCCAACAAAAATAATTTGTGTAAATTGATTACCTGTGCATTATTTCAGAAACATTTAGGTCATAATGATGCTTGTTTTATCAATAGTTAACTAACAAGAAGATTTAAAAAATGGATATATTTTTACGATTGCAAACAGTATGACATTATAAAGATGGAAGAACATACATTTTCAGTCAATTATTCAATATTGCAGTAAGAAGCCTTTTCTTCCTACGTGTGAAAAAGCATCCTTTCATCAGAAATGTTAAGTAGAGAATTATTTAGAAATTTGGCCATCCTTCATAAACATGCACACACATATATATTGCTATATATTTCATCTTTATTTCTATATATTTCATCTTTAAAAGAAGAGCAAGCAACATGGTATGAGTAAGACTAATTGACTTCTCTACAAGTAAGTGATATTTAAGAAAGTCCCATTCCTTTTTCTTCTATTTCTTTTTTCTTTTTGCAAACAATAATATAGAAGATAAAATAAAATAGAAGACTCACAATTAAATATTAGTGATTATTGTAAAATAAAATAAAAAATTGAATCATACATAGTTGTCAAAATTATGCTAAAGGTTTCGTGTGTGTATATTTGTGTGTACATGTCTTTTTAATATGAGCGTTCACCAAAATGCAAAATAAATAAAGATGGATGATGAATATGAAGCAAATATGGGCAGAGGTTAAAAAAACAATAACTTTTGTTTTAAAGAATTCCAAAGATTAACATTACAGTCTCTCAGATCTCACAGAACCTATCAAATCTACTTAAATTTGTTTACCCCTCAGAGTGTAATAAAAACACTATATCAGGCATGTCAAACTTGCGATGTCATGTGACGTCGCACAACGTATTGGGCCAGTTTTGCCATTGCCGGCAATGGGGTGGGTGCAGCTTCTACATGACGCGTCCGGCCCTCAGGCCGGCAGTTTGACACCCCTGCACTATATCTTGAAATGTCTTGATGCCTTGATGGCAGCAATGAGATGCATATGTTTGTTAATTCTTGGTTGCCATTTATTAACAAGATTTTTGCATACTTAACCATTCTACAACATATTATATCAGCTTCCTTCTTGTAATTCATAATGATTGGAAAGTTCTGATAACACTAAATAAATGTGATTCAAATATGATATTAGATTTATTAACCAAAAACCACACTCGACAGTTGCAATTCTGATTAACCTAACCAAAGTTTGAAAACAGCAATTAAGTTTAATTTCAAACCTAGGTGAATGTCAGTTGGAAATGACAAGTTACTGGAATCAGAGAAAAGCCAATAAGTACAGATAAGAAACCTACTGAGATGACTGTAAGATGGCGATGCATCTTAACCATCCTGGTTGAATCAATATACATATAAGCACAACCCGTTGGATTTTATAATTGAATTAATACATATAGGATTGTACTAAATATTCAAATATAGGTCAAGAAAATACTGGTACCTATCATCCCTGAGATGTGCTTAAACATATCATTTTACCTTCACCAAAACCATATCAAACTTGAACAAATTAATACCAGACAGACAGACAGAATACATTCATATGAGAGAGAGAGAGAGAGAGAGAGAGAGAGAGAGAGAGAGAGAGAGAGAGAGAGAGAGATGCCCAGTCCCATTTATGGATGTGTTTACAAATACTCATTGCAATGACATTATTAAAATGTTGTTAATAATTAAAAGCTCTGTTGGAAATCTACTAGACCAGGGTAGAGAGAAAGGTCTTTCTAGACTCAGGAGGAGACTAGTTTCAGCTCCCAGCCACAAGTTGTTCTAACCCACAAGGTTCCACTATGGAAAATGCAGAATTAGCATGGGCATAGCAGGATCTTCAAGCACTGCTTCCCTATGGATCAGAAGCTCCAAGCTAGAAAAGGAGAGGTACTGCTGAATGTGTCATCTGCTTACTAATGGCAGTTAGGAAAACCACACATGATTTTCCTAGCAGCTTCTTGTAGATAATAATAACAGGGGAGAGAATGTATTATAAGGAGATTAAATATTGTGAATTTCACACCCTGCTTGAAGAGAAATGTTTGAAGACAAATTTTCCAGCCAATTACTACAACATTTCCAACTGCTTTTCTGGGCCAAGAATAGCTGGGTAGATAACTGCTTTTCAGAATCAAGTTTGTTTCCTACCTTCTTCTATATTACTTGGTGAAAGTGTCAGCCATCATGCACTACAAACTCATACTGAGAGGTTTTATATGATTTCCAACATACAGAATGCCATATAGAAAAAATATCTCTGTCTGATGGCAGGAGACTGATGAAATCAATCATCTTGTGAATTTTGAAAACAGATTGTTTCCTAAATCAAATAGATTTTGGAAAATATCTATTTCGAAAAACATCCACTTCAGTTGCCCATTTGTGCTATTCTAAGCTAGTGTGTGCATGTGTATATACTATGCCTGTGTGTGCATGAGTGTATTTTTTTTCCAAACTGATATTTCTAATTGGATACTTCCAAAGAGAGATATTAACAAGAAACCAGGCAACCAGGTTGCCATAATGAATAAATTTAAACCATAATGAATAAATTTAATTTTGCTTGCATTGTTTGTTCACATGTTATTTGGTTTGTGTCCTTTACATACTGATGCATTTCAGCCAGCTGTTTCCATGTGTCTCCATTTGTTTTTACTTTCACTTTTTTTTTCAAAAGTACTTGGCTTAGTGACGGGAAAGTAGGCATGGTCATAGCACTTTTATGTGAAATTATCTAGATGTGCTTAGCTTTCAGGGCTATTATATAACACTGGCTGCCTTCAGCTAAGTACGTCACATCTATGCTGGCAACAGGAAGTTCTGCTGGGTTGTATAATTTAATGTATTTTAAGATGGATAGTACTAATATTGATCACATTAAAATCTGACAGATTGTGAAAATAGAGCATGTTATGGTTTCAGTATTAAGATGAATTAGAAAAAAAAGAGAAGCAGCTGTCCTTGTTTATTTATTATGTAATAATATTTTTAAGAATATAAACTTCAAGATGTTATTATGGAATTGAAGAGAGAATTTGGGATTAATTTAGAAGAAAATTACATATGCCAAGCCTGAATATTGTTAAAGAAAATAATTGCTTAATGGATTGTAGGATATTGCTGAATAACTAAAATAATTTCTCCCAATTTAGTTTTCTAACTTTGGTGGATTGCAGTTCCCACCATCATGATAAGTGGAATAAAAATGAATTTTAATAAATGTTGAGGGGAGAATTCTGAAGGGATATGTACTTTTCTACTGCTATTATTGTAATAATGATATGATCTTTTCTATGTGTGCTAGTATGGGAAAAAAATCACTTTAACTTTTAAGAGACTCAAGAGATAAGACAGCCAAAGAAGAGCTATTCTGCTGAGGGAAGTTAGCCCCCCCAGAAGGAAATATTAAAAAGGAAAATATATTTTTCACCAAAAGGATTTTTTGAAAAGCAGAAACCAAACCTGGCCCCAAATTTCTTTGTCCCAAGCAAGAGCTAGCCTCATAGAAATGCAGATATAAGACCATCAGGAAGGTTGGAGCCAGGGAACTCAAGACAAAGGAACTCTTAAGAGTCATTAGCCCAGCCCCAGGGAAGCAGAAGATGACTTTTGGGATATAATAGGATTAACCCATTACCATCAAGTATACCAAAGAGACACACCTAGACTCAGGTCAGAATACGTGACACAGGAAATAGCCTCAAAGTTCATGCCACAGGAACAGGAAACTATTCCAAACAAAAGGCTAGAGGGGATATAAAAACCTACAACACCATGTGCTCACCCCTTCTCTCCTCTGCTCTTTCCTGAAGAACCATCTTTCTGCTTCTTCAATAAACTGTAACCTTCTTCCCAAAGCAGTTGCCATGTTAGCTTATTTATTCCTGGCTTGGATGTACCAGGATGAAGACTTTACTTCTACCACTACAAACCGGCTTTTTGAGAAAAAGCTGTTTATGTAAGTCAAGCTATGCTAAATCAAACCTAAGGTCATCTAGTCCAAATTTGATTTCCATAGTAGTCAAGCAAGATCCAGTTTGTTCTAGTGGTTAAGGCACCAGACTGGGAAGCAGAAGACTGTGACTTCAAATCCCACCTTAACCATGAAAGTTAGCTGGGTGCCTTTGGGCAAGTCATTCTATCTCTCAACCCAGCCCAGCCCTCTCATCTGGTGGTTGTTGTGGGAAAACAGGAGAAAAATGTGCTGGATATGTTTTTTTAAAAAATAAACATATAAAATAATTCTGTCAAAGGTCTCCTGGACAATATGTCATACTTATCACATTACCCCAAAGCTACTCTCTGTGTGGAGATTGCAGCTCAACACATTTGCAGGACACCTAACTGGGGGAACACTATTTGACAGATGTTGGTGATAGTCATTTTTCTTTTTACACTTTTTATCAGTACCCACAAGAATAGCTACACAAAAATAACACAATTGGCAGTAGATTTAAATTGTAGTGAGAATCTTTTTTTATCCAAACAGTGCAAGGGAAATGCTTTGTGTACAAACTTGTGTGACAGATCTTGACACAAGGCAAACCTGCTATTTGAGGAACCTCAAATAAAAAATTATAAAATTATAAAAACAATATAAAAGGGCAGCGCATCATTAATGACTGCTATATTATTACTTCAGAGGAAAAATGTTTAATCTCAGGTACTGTTACAACTTTCTCTATACTGTATACTGTATTTTGGCTTTTTTCTCAATAGTTAATTTTTTAAAAATGATATATCCTTCTTGAGGAAGATTGAAAATATATGGTCTAATGATTTGCAACAGAATGCGTATATAGCATATATACATATATATATATATATTATTCATTCATTCATTCACATTGGAAACTGAAATTTTTGAAATTTAATTAAAATTTAAATTATAAATAAAGCAAATCCAATTTTTCCTCATTTAGGAGAAATTTTCTCTGATCATGGATCTTGGTTTCCTCACTTGGAGTGAAGGGACATGAATTCATTGTTAAAACTAATATAATCACTGTGTTTATATTAATTAATGTACTTAATTAATGTAATTAATCATTGTAAATAATAATAATGATAATAATAATAATAATAATATTCCTCTCTTGATATTAACCTGGGAGGAATATCTCTTGATATTAAATATTCCTCCCAGGTTAATATCAAGAGAGGAATATTTCAAGGAGATTCATTATCACCATTACTATTTGTTATTGCACTGTTTCCTCTGTCAACAATACTGAATAACTCAGGACATGGCTATCAAACATCAAAAACATCTGCCAGACTATCCCACCTCCTTTATATGGATGATCTGAAGCTGTATGGAAAAACATCATCTGAAATAGAATCGCTGCTCAACACTGTCCGTATATATAGCCAAGATATTGTAATGGAGTTTGGCTTGGACAAATGTGCCACACTTACTATCAAACAAGGAAAAATAATGAAAACTGAAGGAATCAAGATGCCCCACGAAAATAACATTAAGAGTCTGGATGAGGAAGAATACTACAAATACTTGGGTATCCTTCAAGCTGACAACATCAAGCACACTGAAGTCAAGAAAAAGATTAGAGGTGAATACATCAAGAGAGTGAAGAAGATCTTAAAGTCCAAACTCAATGGAGGAAATACCATAAAGGCAATCAACACCTGGGCAATCCCAGTCATTAGGTACACAGCTGGAATAGTGGACTGGACTCAAGCAGAACTAAAAGCAATGGATAGGCAGACCAGAAAAATAATGACAATGAATCATGCCCTTCATCCACGCAGTGACATTGATAGACTTTATCTACCAAGGCAAATAGGTGGGCGTGGAATGCTACAAGTACATCAGATGGTTGAAGAAGAAAAAATGGCTTTGGAAGAATATCTGAAGAACAATGATGAAGATGCACTGAAATTAGTATATCAGGAAGGCTTACTGACTACTGGAGAGACCAAACTGGCCTACAAGAAAGACCAAATGAAGAACAGAATAGAGGCATGGGAAGACAAAGCACTACATGGCCAATACATGAAAAAAATAGCTGGGAAAGCAGATAATAATAAAACCTGGCAATGGCTAAGAGCAGGAAAATTGAAGAAAGAGACCGAGGGACTAATTCTGGCTGCACAAGACCAAGCCTTAAGGACAAATGCATATAAAGTCAAAATTGAGAAGACAGCAACAGACAGTAAGTGCCGCCTATGCAAAGAAGCTGAAGAAACAGTGGACCACCTGGTAAGCTGTTGCAAGAAGATTGCACAGACTGATTACAAGCAGCGGCATGACAAAGTAGCAACAATGGTGCATTGGAAGATCTGCAAAAAATATCATTTGCCTGTAAGCAAAAACTGGTGGGATCATAAAATAGAGAAAGTCATAGAAAATGATAAAATTAAACTGCTCTGGGACTTCAGAATTCAAACAGACAAGCACCTGCAACATAACACCCAGACTTAACAATTGTCGATAAGAAAGACAAAAAAGTCTGGATAGTGGACGTGGCAGTGCCTGGAGACAGCAGAATAGAAGAGAAAGAACTGGAGAAGATAACAAAATACAAAGACCTACAAATAGAAATAGAAAGACTGTGGCAAAGCAAGCAAGGGTAGTACCAATAGTCATAGGCTCCTTGGGTGCAATCCCAAAACAACTGGAGCACCACTTGAACACCATTGGCATTGACAAATTCGCTATTAGTCAATTGCAAAAGGCAGCCTTATTAGGAACTGCTTCCATCCTGCGACGATATCTGTAATACCATCAAACATCCACATCTGTCTATCCCAGGTCCTGGGTAAGGACTCGATAGGTAGACAAAATGCCAAATCCAGTCTGAACATCTGGCTGACTGTGCGATGATCGATAATAATAATAATAATAATGAGGAGGAGGAGGAGGAGGAAGAGGAAGAGGAGGAAGGGACCTTGGAGATCTTCTAGTCCAACCCCCTGCTCAGGCAGGAAACCGTATATCATTTCAGACAAATGGTTGTCCAGTCTTTTCTTAAAAACTTCCAGTGTTGGAGCATTCACAACTTCTGGAGGCAGGTTGTTCCACTGGTTAATTGTTCTAAGTATCAGGAAATTTCTCCTTAATTCTCTTTGGTTAGTTTCCACACGTTTCTTCTTGTCCTGCCTTCAGGTCCTTTGGAGAATAGCTTGATTCCGTCTTCTTTGTGGCAACCCCTGAGATATTGGAACTCTGCTACCATGTCCCCCCTCATCCTTCTCTTCATTATACTAGTCATAACCAATTCCAGCAACCATTCTTTATATGTTTTAACCTCCAGTCCCCTAATCATTTTTGTTGCTCTTCTCTGTACTCTTTGTAGAGTGTCAACATCTTTTTTACATCGTGGTGACCAAAACTGGATGCAGTATTCCAAGTGTGGCCTTACCAAGGCATTGTAAAGTGGTATTAACACTTCATGTGATCTTAATTCTTTCCCTGTGTTAAGGCAGCCTAGCACTGTGTTGGCATTTTTGGCAGCTGCAGCACACTACTGGCTCATATTTAAGTGATTGTCTCAAAGATCCTAGTGGACAATTTGCATATTAAAGTATGCAAAACAAAAGTTACCTTATACCGGGGTAGGCAACCTTGGCTCTTTAATGACTTGTGGACTTCAACTCCCAGAATTCCTGAGCCAGCTTGCTCAGGAATTCTGGGAATTGAAGTCCGTGAGTCATAAAAGAGCCAAGGTTGCCTACCCCTGCCTTATACGGTTATATGGAGATGAAGTTTGGGCTTTAAAACATCCATCATTACAAGAGCAAATTCAATAACACTATTTGAGAAGTATTTTCTGTGTGGATAAAGGACCTCAGCTGCTGCAGTTACATCCAAACTTGGAATGTATACACTTTATTTTTGTCTAAGGGCATATAATTATTGGTGCAAAATCATTGCTATGGTAACTGACAGACTCCCAAAATTGTATCTGATGGAACAGACTAAATCTCAGTCAGAGGCATCTTGGATTGCACAACTCAGAAACTATATCAGGTCTCCATGTTTTGTGTCCAACTGCCTTTGGAAAGCAAGTTAAAAAGACTGCTGCACACAAAAAATGGAATATAGAAGTTTAGAGAGAAATAACTACTTTCAATAAGGCCAGCAAATTGAAATGAATAACCATATAAATACAATCTTCAAAATTGCAAAATATTTAAACATATAAATGGCCATGCATCTTAGGGGGCATGTTTACTCAAGCAAGACAAACACAATGATAAAATATGGAAAGTCTCACCACGTTTCTTACAATGAATGTATTTGTGTTTGTGGAGCTCCAGATTATAGAGGACATGACACATAT
This sequence comes from Crotalus tigris, assembly GCF_016545835.1. Lineage (NCBI taxonomy): Eukaryota > Metazoa > Chordata > Lepidosauria > Squamata > Viperidae > Crotalus > Crotalus tigris. The sequence goes on along the minus strand of NW_024098234.1, from coordinate 40,314 downwards.
ATTGTTTGATTGTTAATTGTTTAAGGAAGAGAGAGATACATATCTTGGATCTCACATTGGATTAATGGCCTATGGGATCCATACATTAAAATAATACATTTCCTGTGTGGTCAGAATCCAAACATAGCACAGTCCTTTGTCTGCACAAAATAATACAATTAGAACTACTTATATAGATATGATTGGGGTAAATTATAAGGGTGACAAGGAAACATGATTTACATTTCCTTTTGGTTCTGTCTATTTTGTTACACATGTTCTTATTATTGTTCTATATTTCGTAGAACAATTGCCTAAGGCTGATCAATAAAACATTATTGTTATAAATAAATCCATTTAATTTCATTTTGGGGCTGACATTTAGGGTTGAAGAAATCAAACGCACCATGGTTTTCATGGATATTACCTTGAGGACCACCCAGGTTTATATGGGGAGCCTCAAGACCTTTGGATGAAGATTTAATGGCCCCATTAAAGAAATAAAACAATTGATAATCCTGTTGTATCCTGTCTCAGGAATGAGATCTCTTTTCACAGGTATTTGAATAAATGGGCACGGGGAGGGGGGAGGAGAAACATCTTGGTTATATAGGTTTGTTTCCCCAGAAACACAGCCTGCTGTAGCCTGTCATTCAGCTATTAAAACATTTTCCCCAGGGAGTTTTTCATTCTCTGTTATATAGCTCTGTGACCCTGTTAATGATCTCTCAGTTTCAGTATTTTGAAAATATGGACTGTATGGCCCATTCTTCCTTTCCAGCTGTGAATTCTGTAGGTTTCATATGAAAAGATTTTAGATCCAGTACAGTAATCTAGATTTTCTCCTTGCAAGGGTCTATGCAACTTTCATTGTATTCTTCCATGCTTGATACATGGTTTCATATCTAGCCATCCTTTTTAATATGCCGACTATATAGCTATCAATCCCATTTATGGCTTTTGGCGTTGATTAGAGTTTGCAAAAGGCCTCTTATAATTTCTTAAGGTTTAATTAAAACCACATTTATTTCTTCTTGCAGCATAATAATGAAGAAATTAAATAATTTTGGCTTCAGTTTAAATCTCTGTGTACTCCATGGTATTAGCTTTAAACTCATTTGTCTATTAATTCTTTTTTTTTCCTGGTCATTTAAAAAGTAACTGGGTGCAGAAATTGCTTGCTCATAATTAAAAAAAAGAAACCTTAAGTTACAAGGTGCCGTAGTAACATGTAGAAGTATGCTAATTGGAAACATTAAAAAAAAGAATTGCGGGAATGAACGTTAGAAAAGAAGTACATAAATTAAGGACATTTGCTTGGTTTTAATTCTGGAAAACCTCTTAGAAGGATCTAACCTCTTAAAAGGATTCCATACGCTAATGGAAAAACTAGGGGAAATGTTTTTCTATTCATTTTTAGTTTTCTGTACTTTTAACCTTTTGTAAAAAAAAGGTTTTTAATAAAAATTATATACATATAAAAAGAAGCATAAAAAGAAAGACTGTGGATGAGGAAAAATACATTTCAGAGATGGATGCAAAAAAGAGAAACAAAAGAAATATGCTGCATAATATGCTGTCATGGTTCTGAAGGAAGAAACTCTTCAAAGAACTTTGAGGCATTGTTTACCTTAAATAATCTTTAATATAGCAACATAGCTTCAGCACGTACATAGGCAAAGCCAAAATCTGAATTCTCCTCCCCTAACACATAGCATCTAAGCATAATTCACTCCTTCATTTAACAGTCATTAATCACTTTCTCCAACTAGTTTGAAGTACGAACTTTCCCTCCAGTTGCATAACCTGCCATTTCTTATCTTCTCTTATTACATACAACCTTGAAGAATACTCTACTGAGATATTGTTATGGCTAACTAATCCCCCTGCACATTCTTCCCTCCTCCCTTCCAGCACCATCTAATTCTAACTCTAAAAGTAATACACAGGTTAAGTAGAAAATGTCTGCATCTTCGTATATTGTCACAGCAAGAACATCCAATGTTAGCAGCGTTGACATATGCATAGAAAAAGAATGAAGTTGTAATGAATGGGAAATAATATCATTACAAGAGATTCACTGAAATTCAGATCCCTCAAGAAAGGTAAATGGGCAGAGAACAAAAGCTTCCAAAAATAAACTCCGAGATACCAATCAGGACTGGGAAGTTCCTCTTTTAGGTGACTTTGTCAAAGAATGGGGCAGTCCCATTCTTGTGGTTGTCTTCTGTGTCTATTCTTGTCCAAGTTCTTGTATGGGCAGGGAATCAGGTAAATCCCAAACCAGCTAGTGAAGATGCAGATTAGAACCTGATCACTCATATATATTTTTCTCATCTTTAAAGATTTAGTTTATCTTAATTACCACAGTGTTAACACTTTTTCAGCTTTTATTATATACTATTTCAGTGTATGCTGTGATAATAGGGGTCCTACAGACCGGGCCACAGACTAGTAAACATCTGTGGCCTGTAAGGAACCAGGCTATGAAAGTTGCCAGCAAGTGAGTGAAGCTTCATCTGCACATGTGTAGGATCTAGTTTACCTGCAAAACCATCTGCCCCCCCCTTCCAATCCAAGGAAGACAATTTTTCTTCTGACACTAGTCCTTGAAGCCAGAAAGGTTGGGGATCGCTTTTCTATAACACACCTTTCATATTTTATAAAACCAGGGATTTTTTTGTCATAGAACGTCCAGAACTGAGTTCCGACACCATTTTTGGATGGAACCTTGTAGGGTAGGCAAGGCAGGTTGTATGACATGTGTGAGTTCTGGCACCTTTTTTTTTTTTTACAAAAAAAGCACTGTATAAAACAATGAAATAATTTCTTTTTATGACCCTGTAATTCCCTTGCTTCAGGGTCGGGTCAGGACAACTGAACAGAACTGAGTGTTTACTGGCTGGATGACCTTCCTGACGCCTATATGAAGTTCACAGCAGATAGTTAATTAATGGAAGGGGGAAGAATCTGTTATTCTATGTTAGAATGGAATTGGAATTTCTGTCATGTCTGCTTCCTAATCTTGCCTACCTTGAAGGGCTGACAAATAGGGAATTAAACAATGAAATATTAGATATTTGGAAAATAGCAGCTGCTCCTGGCATTCCTTTTTAATATTTTGTTGTTGTTAATCGCGAAGTCGTGCCCGACCACCCAGCCTTTCGTTTGGTCCATCTTTCACATCCATACATTGCAACTGGGAAAACCATGGCCTTGACTATACGTACTTTTGTTGGCAGGGTGATGTCTCTGTTTTTTACTATGCTGTCTAGATTTGCCATAGCTTTCCTCCCCAGGAGCAAGCGTCTTTTAATTTCTTGGCTGCAGTCCCCATCTGAGGTGATCTTGAAGCCCAGGAAAATAAAATATGTCACTACCTCCATTTCTTCCCCATCTATTTGCCAGGAATTGAGAGGGCCGGATGCCATGATTTTGGTTTTCTTAATGTTGAGTTTCAAGCCAACTTTTGCACTCTCCTTCTTTACCCTCATCAAGAGGCTCTTTAGTTCCTCTTCACTTTCTGCCATTAGAGTGGTATCATCTGCATATCTTAGGTTGTTGATATTTCTCCCGGCAATCTTAATTCCAACTTTTGATTCATCTAGCCCTGCCTTTCTCATGATGTGCTCTGCATATAAGTTAAATAGGCAGAGTGACAGTATACAGACTCCTTTCCCAATTTTGAACCAATGAGTGGTTCCGTGTCCAGGTCTCACTGTTGCTTCTTGACCCACATATAGGTTTCTCAAGAGACAAATAAGATGGTCTGGTACTCCCATCTCTTTAAGAACTTGCCACAATTTGTTGTGATCTACATAATCAAAGGCTTTAGCATAGTCAATGAAGCAGAAGTAGATGTTTTTCTGGAACTCCCTAGCTTTCTCCATGATCCAGCGGATGTTGGCAATTTGAGTTCTACTTCCTCTGCCTCTTCAAAATCCTGCTTGTACTTCTGGTAGTTCTCAATCCACATACTGCTGGAGTCTAGCTTGTAGGATTTTTAAGCATAACTTTACTAGCATGTGAAATGAGTGCAATGGTGCAATAGTTTGAACATTCTTTGGCATTGCCTTTCTTTGGAATTGGAATGTAAACTGACCTTTTCCAATCCTGTGGCCACTGTTGAGTTTTTCAAATTTGCTGGCAAATTGAGTGTAGCACTTTTACTGCATTGTCTTTTAAGATTTTGAATAGCTCAGCTGGAATACTGTCACCTCCACTAGCTTTATTGTTGCTCAGATTTCCTAAGTCCCATTTCACTTCACATTCTAGGATGTTTGGCTCGAGGTCAGTGACCACCCCATCGTGGTTATGTAGTTTTGCCACCTCTTCTTAATCTCTTCTGCCTCTGTTAGGTCCCTGCCATTTTGGTCCTTTATCATGCCCATCTTTGCATGAAACGTTCCCTTCATATCTCCAATTTTCTTGAAGAGATCTCTTGTCCTGCCTATTCTGTATTTTAATATTATTTTTATATTTTAATATATTTTAATAGCATTAATCTGAAATATTTAAATATTTAAATTAAAATCAGCCATATTAGTTCCTAAGCAAAGTAAAAAAAAATAATATCCAAAGTAGAGAAGAGACTTATTAAGATAACCCAGTAAAAACAAAAAGAAATATTCAGAGTTTGCAAGTCTCTAGTACTCTTATTTATTTATTTATTTATTTATTTATTTATTTATGAGACTTATATACCGCTTTAAGTGCAAGCACTCTCTAAGCGGTGTACACCAGTAAGCAATGTATATATATATTTACATTGCCCCCAACAATCTGGGTCCTCATTTTACCTACCCCGGAAGGATGGAAGGCTGAGTCAACCTTGAGCCGGTGAGATTTGAACCGCTGACCTGCTGAACACAGTCAGCTAAAGTGGCCTGCAGTACTGCACTCTAACTGCTGCGCCACCTGCGCCATTATAGAAAATAGGGAAGGGAAGGAAACAAGGAAGATTCAGGCAGTGGGTTTCAGGCATGAAATCTCCCTTTGAAAAGGAACTTCATGATTGACATGGTAGACAGAATGTAAGAGTCAATAGTAATATTGTTGGTACCAATAAGAATTCAAGCACAAAGAATAAAGAAAGTACTCTTTCCTATTGTCAGAATAATTTTACTTAGTGCACTAGATTCAATTAATCTTTATTATAGCTAATGATCAGTCATTTTCAAAAGGGAAAACAAGGATACAAAGCTTCACAATGTAAGTGGTGGTAAATGCTAAATATCCTAAATACTACAATATTCACTAAATACTAAATAGACACAACTAAAGAGCAAAGGAAAGAGAAGAAGCATAGTCACTAGATAATATTTTACTACTATTTATATTGTTTCTAATTTTACTTTATTTATTTATTTTGCTTTAATTGTTAGCCACCCAGAATCATGTACATGAGATGAGTGATCCTATAAATTTATAAAATAAAGTAAAATCAAATCACATGATCGCACACACACAAACACATTTAGAGTGATAGAACTCTTAAATCTGAAAAAAAGATTTGTGGGGATTATGGAAACTATTTTCCTCTAAAGGAAAATTCCAGTAAAATCATGTACTTTCTATGTTTGTTAATTTGGGTAGGGGAGGCAGGGAGAACAACATCCATAGAATGTAATAGGCCAGTTGTTGACATTTCATTCTAAATGTTTCTCTCTGAGCTTCCCAATCTTCACATTTGTTCCTAATAGAAGGTCTTATCAAACAAGCAAACTGTGAAAGTCTTTGGGTGAATACAAGGTTGTTCTATGCTGATTTAGGAAGACAATTTGATTGCCTGCTTTTAGTCAGCATACAATAATAGCATAACCCTCTAGGGATGGCATTTGCACTAAAACTATATTTTAAAGCCATTTTAACAAACTATTAAAAAGGCATTAACTTCATGGAGAATAGGTTTTATTATCTGAAGGATTGAAACTGCCCAGGCATCGTGTGTTTATTCTAAGTTACAAAATTGTTGTTTTACATTTAGAAAAGGAGTTACTTGGTGTTTAGAGATTCTTTCTAATCATAAGTTTAAAACATGATTAAAACTGCAATGAGTCAGTTCAGAAAACTCATTCCTGAGGGAGGAAAGGAAACCAACTGACCTTTTGATTACCTAAAATGGTTGAAATAGTCTAAGTCAGCGGTTCTCAACGTTTGTGTGACGGCGACCCCCGTCACACAAACGATATGCGCATGCGCGGCGTGGCGCGCATGGGGGCGGGGGCCCCGTGCACGGCACGCATGCGTGGCGGTGCCCCCATGTGTGGCACGTATGCGCGGCACTGCCCCCGGAGGCGTGCCGCCGCCCCCATGCGCAGCGCGCATGCGCGGCACCGCCCCTGGAGGGGAGAAAATGGCAGATCGCCGCCTTTGGCGACCCCCGAAAAGTGGTTGATCGACCCCAAATGGGGTCGCGACCCATAGGTTGAGAACCGCTGATCTAAGTGAATCTGGGTGCTGATAGAAATCAAAAAATGAAATTAGAATGCAGGGCCTAGAATCAGTGAATAAAAGAAATTGAATTGAAAATGAGAAAGCTAAAAGCTGCATTAGAAAGTAATGTGGATCTCTCTCTCTCTCACACACACACACACACACACACACACACACACACACACACACACACACACGTTTCATTACCAGATAGGTAACATCTTTGGTGGAGTTGAGGGGATGTCAGTATTCTTCTGTTTATAAGGGCTTCAGGTTCATTCTCCACAAGCTTGGGAGAAGAATCATCCTACATCCGAACTTCAAATATTCGCCACTATTACAATTATACATATATGTTGCCAAGAGTTCCTGTACTGAACAAATTTTGTAATTAATATTTTGTTTGTTTGCTTGTTTGTTTATACTGTTATCCCACCTTTATTGCTGCATTTGACAGAGGTCCCCAACCACCAGCCCACTGTCCAGTACCTGGCCATGGCCCATTGGGAACCAAGCTATGCAAGCAGCAGGTGAGCATGTGAGTGTGCAGAGCTGCATTTGAGCAAGCGGCATGCACGTGAAACCATCCCCTCTTCCCTGCCTCTCACCATCACTGCTGTTGGCACCAGTCCACAGAATTGGAAAGGTTAAGGACTACTGGTATAAGGAAAAATGTTTTGGAAAATTCCCTGTTGTCAGAGACTTGTTTATCTGGCTCCTGGGAATTACATCTAGATTCCACATTTGGCTCTTCAGTGTTCATTAATGTGAATAGTAGTTTAAATTTAGATCATAATTTAGATTTTATGTTCCGCATATTGTATGTTAATTTTTATCAGCCGTTTGTAGTACTCAGATGGCATAGAAAGGCAGGAAAAGAAAACAGTTCATTTGTTTATCTCTCCAACATTTTTATAACTTTTACAATGGCAGAATTTTATCTGTCAGATTGACGTTCATCAAAAGCAAGCACATTTTAACCCCTTGAATTTATTTTAATGCTAACAAGCCACTTCACATATTGTACTCTGCGATTACTTCTTTTTTTATGTATTTTATTAATTTTCTATTATTACAAATCATAAGTGCTTAGTAAACAATGTGATGTCTGGGTACATTTACTGCATCTTAACTTCTTCAATATCAACCTGATCAATGCTACACAATCCAGTATTTTTCCCCCTAATCCTCTCTTCTTCCCATAGTGTTTTCATTTTCTCAGCATTAAACAAATGCAGTTCTTACTACTATTAATACATACAAAATTAGATATACACATCCTCTTCATATTTTTCTCAAGTTATACAAATTACAATAGTATCAATTTATAACCTCTTTTCTAACCACTTTATATTTAAACTGTATTTGCAATTAAAGTCTATTTATTAAATCAATGTCCTGTTTTCGAGCTCTTATTTAAGTTTAATTTCCCACCAGTATTCAAAATATTTTTGTCAGTTATGATTTTCTCAAAATTAGTTGCATTTCTGTAGCCAGAAATTTCATTTATACAAGCCATCCTAGAGTTTTTATAATTCCCATATCAAAAGAAAAGGCGCTATTTTAATTACAAATCATATCTTTTTTATTATAAAAATCTATTTATATCTACGTGTTATCTATTACTTAACCATATTCAAACAAATATTGGCTCATCCGATACCCCATCTGATATGTCAGATCTTCTGTTTTTTAATCTAACTCTTTGCCAATTAGCTTTCCAGGCCAAAGTAATTAAATCGCCAAAAAAAAATCTTCCTCTGTTTTTGTGAATATTGCTTGGAATGGGAAAAACAATTTAAGTAGGGTATTTTTGAGGGGAATTCCACCCAATTGTATTCATTAAACAACTCCCACTTTCCTTGTCCCTCAGCTTCTCTTTTGTCTCTTTCTTCCTTACCCTCAGATATATTTTGAAAACCTAAAGAATAGGGTGCCTTTTCCATTTCCATTGTTGTAGCTAAATCTTACAGATTTTTATTTGTCTGTGCCAATTTATGTTTCCCTTCTTTTATATCTTGTGGTTTTGGATCAAGTTCCTCTGGTTTATCTTCTGTTTTTTAACTTATTTGTTCATTCTTTGTAGTCGTTTTCTGGGAACTTTCTAGTTGTAAGTTTAAGTTAGAGATTTGCTTACTTATATTATAAAAATTATTTTTAATCTCATCATGGTTTCTTCTTGCATCTTCTTTATGTGAAATAATTGTCTCTTGAATTAATTGTAACATAGAATGTTATTTCCTTCTGGAAAATATTTATTTCTCCTTGAAACATCACTCCTGAAGATCCCTGGTAAACCTGGCTGGGAGCTTCAGGTGGGAGTATTAAGTATGTTTTCCTACCATTTTTTGCTAGATATAAAGGATCCATTTTATTTCCTCCCTCCAGATATTCTATCAGAACTGTTGTGATCCCCAAATACTAGTCTTGTCTAATACCACCAATCTTAATGTCCATAGAACAAAGTCTCACCTGATTCTTCTGGCCTTTATATGTAGCCTTTATAATTCAATAGGTTCTAAGATATACGTCCACCATTGAAAACAATATTTTGTAATAGTCCTTCTGCTCAGGCATCCAGCAATTGTCAATCAGCCGAAATTTACAATCCAAAATGTTCAAAGTGTTCAAAATGTTCAACCACCCTAAGAGCAATCCAAAAACCTCCCCTAGACAAACGTAGTCAGCAGTCAATTTTTTCTTTCTGTCCAAATAATCAGAGCTCAGTATATGTTTATAATCCAAGAAGGTCAACAGGTTTCAAAACAGTTCAATTCTCACACTGTAGTAAGTATGCCAAAATATTTTTCTCTGTTGTCAGCTGTTCTATGTTGACTTAAAAGTCACCAAACAATAAAGAAGCTAGGTTGTTATCTATTTCTAGGCTTCTTGCCAGGTCTGTATCAGTCATTGTAGCTGTGGTACTGTACTCTAATCCACCACTAGATGTGATTCAATATCCATTTTCTGATTCTTAAAACAGAAGGTTGATTTCTTGTATTTCACTGCAGTATTCTTTCAAAGAGAAAATCTTAACAATTTTCTCAGTTCTCAAATTTGTCAAAACTATAGCTTTATATTACTTCCACTTCAGTGTTAAATATTTCTGTCCCCTATAAAAAAATTAAAATGTAATTTCTGTTCCTTTGGCTGCAATCCCCTTCCTTCTCGCATTTGGAAGTTTTTAGCTTCTTGGAAGCCTTTTCCAGGAAATCCAGTTATAAAATAGTAAAGAAAGGATCAATATTCTCACCCAGTTCCAATCACACTGTTTATTATCTCCTAATTTATACTTCTTTCTTTGATTGTCAGTAGCTGGAGGCTGGCCACAGGAATGCAGCCAGTCTTTCCCCTGATGGTTCAGAGGGCTTTCCTCAGATCAAACAGATTGATCGCCATCTCTCCGTGATTGACAAGGCATCCCTCCTTCTTCATCACCTCTCCAGGGTGATTTTAGGCCCTTCTAGGACCCTCAGCAGGGAGAAATTGGGTGCAGAAAGCAGAGCTCTGCCTTCCTGCACCCGTGTCACTATGACATCAAACTGGAAGTCCTCTCTGTGATTACTTCTTATCGAATGGCTCTTTTCAAAGTATAGCAGCTTAACTTTTGGGGGAAAAATAGATAGTATTTATCAAAATAAATACAATAATTGAATGTGGGAAGATACTGTAAATGCTACAGGGTAGAAAGAGGTCAGCTCATTTGTTTCATTCAGCAGGTGATTTGGTGTATTCAGCAAATTCAGAAACATCTCAAAGGTATTGAACGAGAAAAGAAAATATGGCATACATTAATTATTGATGCATTTGCACATTAAACCTCACTGCATGATTCACTTTCTAACTATAAACAGTGGTTCCCAAAAGAAAATTAGAAGTAGATGAGTTCAAATGATTGGCAAGTATTTATATCTTTGTTCTAATTTACCAGCGGTTTAAAATTTAAGGGCAATTTTACCTGTTTTTGTATAAACTGTTACTGCTTGCTATTCCTATGTGCTTTTTGAAAATGAAAATGAAACTACCGGTATTGTGTACTATGTAGTACTAATAGCTCATGCAAATAGCAAGAATAAAAAGTTCTTCATTCAAATTCCAATTTCTAGTCCAGGTGAATCAGCCAGACTACAATTCAACACAAGGAAAATATAGTAGCATTGTCTCAGTTTATGAGTTGCATTTACTCAAGAAGATATGAACCAATGATTTTCATATAAATAGGTTGTATAACTGAATCCTAATCCTAGTTAATTAGGGGACATGGAAATTTATACTGTAAATGTTTTGATGTTTTCAGAAGGAAGGAAGAAATTCCCATTTCACATGTCTTCAAGGAAGCAAAAGATAGGAAAGTTTTGAGATACCCACTGCATCATCTGTGGAAACAGTGTTCCTGCAGATAACTTCCTTAGCATCTTCCAAGTATTCTGCTATTCCTGAAACCAATTTTGGACTGAGGTTTTATCTTAGTTTATTTGAAATTTTAGATGAGTCATATATCTCTGAGCTTGTAAGTCTTCAGTCTGTGGAACATGTAATGAAATAGAAAATTACCTGTTCACATGTTTGTTTTAATTTTACAGATTACTTTTATCTTTCTGTCTTGTGGGAAAAGGGTGTTTATATTAAACTTTGACTATTTTGAATAAAAAATGGCAACCATTGGGTGACATTGGCCACAAGACAGTCTCAAAGGGAATGGGTCAGGTAGGAAAAAGAATCTGGAACAAGACACTAATGAAATTATAGTCTAAGTTATGAATGTGTATTTATATGTGTCTGCAAAATGTGGCATTTAGAATCACTCTGATTACACCTCATAGAATATGATGCTGTCTCTCAGGTTCTTTGATGGGTTAGAATATCTTTACCAGAAGCAGCAAGTGGAGCAAATTAACGAAAGATAGGCAAATAACTGCTGATCTCTGTGATTCCTCAATGGCATTTTCATTACTCCACTGTTGCCAGTGATTTATTTATTTTTTCTGTCTCAAGCTGGAAAAGAAATAATTAGCAGCCACATGCCCAAAGGGAAAGGATGTCCTCCTGTCTTGGGCAACTGTTTGCTTATTGCTTCTACTATAACAGAGAATAAGTTACGCCTTTTCTGCTTTCTTTGACTTGACTGCCTCTTGTAGGTATCAGGAGGAACTTTGATGGGGGAAGGGCTATGGGTGCCAGAAAGCTGAAATGTAGGATATTGGAATTTGTTTACAGAGTAGGACTGTGCAAAATAACACAGATTGACTTTGACAAAGAGATCAAAAGGGTGCCAATGTGTTTCTCTATGTCAAAGCATATCAGCAACTAGGTTTGCCTCAAAGAAGCAATTTGTATCATCTAGATTTGTATCGTCTAAGGAGCTATGCTGAGGGAAAAGCTCTGTTCCTCCTGTGTTCGAAATGCTTCCAGCATTGGGTCATGCCGAGGAATTCTTGGCTTCTTTTTCTTACAAACTAGATTGACAATATTTCATTGAAAATTGGTTGATAAATAAAAAAGGACTCCTAGTAAGTTTTGGAACAATGCAGTGAAATCTGGTTTTAGTGGACTAATCTGGGGAAGGAAAGGATCATTATTTACATATCTCCATTAAATGTGAAAGTGTGTCACTCTAGTGATTTGCCTCATTTGCATAATGGCATAATTATGCAAATGAAGGAAGTAACATTGAAATGTGGCAGGGTGTGATTATGTTCCTACTCAAACTATTCAAATTATGTGATTATATAATGACACAAATGGATGTCAGTTTTTTTTACAATAATTGTATTAAAACTTATTGTTACAATTACAATTAAAAGGGTACAAACTAATACAAACTAAAAAAAATACAAAGTGCAGAAAAGAAAAATAATACAATTAAAAATTGAGAAGAAAGAATATAGTAAAAAAAGAACAGAAATATATAAAAAAATACTTTGTCTTTCACCTCAAGCATAAACTATTTTAGTAATTTATCTTTCTCTTAAAATACAACGAATAATCTCTTCTTCCTATATCTCATCTCTTATCTATGAATCAGTCTTGTAGCCTCATCATTCAATCCTGATCAACAAAAGTCGATTAAAGTTTACTAGAGGTAACAGCAAAACAATTTTGATGAAATAAAGCAACTTTTTATTCCTCTGTTTTACTTTTAACAATGTTAATGTCTATTCCCTTCAACTAATATCCTAGAAGCTGAACCCACCAGAACCCACTGCTTTGAAGATCCTCATGAAGAGCAACTGTTTGGAGCACTTGTGGATGATCTCAAGTCCTCTCCTTGTCTAGGAAGAAATTCAGAAGAGCTACTTATTGGACAGCAATTCATTCTGCTATGGTCATTAAAAAAAACCTAAAAATGGCACCATTTTTGGTTCATTATTTCTTCCCTGAATGTTTTAGCTTTGGTTTAATTTGAATAATGTTTAACTACATTATGCATCTTCTTACCAAATTCAAATTAGTAGAAAGTTTTATTCATAGGAAACAGATATGTTTGTTGTGTAGCAACTATAGCTAAGTTATATTTTGTAATATATACATATATGGATGGAGCAGACAAGTCAAAATGGTGGCCTTGATCAAAGCCCTATGTCTACTTATCAAAAGAGTGCAGGGATACAGTCATGGCTACGATTTTGATCCAAACCCTCACCCTCATCCCAAACAGTTACAAACTGAACTAGACATGAGTATATTTCCATGTTAAATCCGGATGAAATGCTTTCTGCTAAAACAGAATATCCAACCCTGGGCAATTTTCTGATGCATAGATAATTAAAGTAGAGAGAAGTCATGATGACTGGGAATCAAGGGAGATGAAATGTACCTGAATAATGGTTGCTTAGGTTGAAAAATACTGTCATAACTTAATTTAATCATAATACTAACTTTACTATTGATTTGACAATGCATGAAAAATGATTTGTGTTGTCTGACAATTCAGAGCGATCTCTATGTTTCCTGGTAAAATACAAGGGAAAATCCATTGGAGGAATATTCCACTTAGGGTTAGGGTTACGTCTCCATGAACTCATAGACCAAAATAGACATTGCCAACAAACTCAGAGTCCTTGGGTATGGTTAGGAGAGAACTGAATTTTCTAGGCTGCCCTATCTATGTTTCCTGGTAAAATACATTGCAAAATCCTATTGGAGGAAAAATCCACTTATGGTTAGGTCACCATGAAATCATAGAGAAAAATAGAGATTGCCAACAAACTCAGAGTGCTTGGGTATGATTAGGAGGGTACTGATTTTTCTAGGCTACCTTAACTATGTTTCCTGTAAAAATACATGGGAAAATCCCATTAGTTGAAAATTCCACTTAGAATTAGGATTAGGTCAAAATGAATTCACGTAGCAAAATGAAAATAGCCAACAAACTGACAATGCTTGCATATAGTTAGCAGGGCAGTGACATTTCTAGGCTGCCTTATCTATGTTTCCTGGTAAAATAAATGGGAAAATCCAATTGGAGGAAAATTCCACTTAAAGTAAGGGTTAGGTCACCAAGAACTCATAGAGCAAAATGGACATTACGAAAAAGCTCAGAGTGCTTGGGTACGGTTAGGAAGGAAGTGACTTTTCTAGGCTCCCTATCTATGTTTCCTAGTAAAATACATCGGAAAATCCCATTGGAGGAATATTCCACTTAGAGTTAGAGTTAAGTCACCATGACCTCACACAGCAAAATGGACATTGCCAAAAAATCGGGAGTGCTTAGGTATGGTTAGGAGAGTACTGAATTTCTGAGGCTGCCCTATATTCCTTTCCTGGTAAAATACATGGGAAAATCACATTGGAGGAAAATTTCACTTAAGGTTAGGGTTAGGTCACCATGAACCCGTAGAGCAAAATGAACAATGCCAACAATCTCAAAGTTCTTGGGTATGGTTAGGAGGGGAGTGACATTTCTCTGCTGCCTTATCTAGGTTTTCTGTTAAAATACATGGGAAAATCCCATTGAAGGAAAATTCCACTTAGGGTGAGGGTTAGGTCACCATAACCTCACATAGTAAAATGGACATTGCCAACAAACTCAAAGTGCTTGGGTATGGTTAGGAGGGCAGTGACGTTTCTAGGCTGCCTTATCTATGTTTTCTGGTAAAATACATGGGAAAATCCCATTGGAGGAAAATTTCACTTAGGGTTAGGGTTAGGTCACTATGAATTCATAGAGCAAAATGGACATTGCCAAGAAACTCAGAGTGCTTGGGTATGGTCAGCAGGTCAATCACTTTTCTAGGCTGCCTTATATATATTTCCCGGTAAAATATATGGGAAAATCCCATTGGAGGAAAATTTCACTTAGGGTTAGGGTTAGGTCACCATGAACCCGTAGAGCAAAATGGGCAACAACAACAATCTCAGAGTGCTTGGGTATGGTTAGGACGGCAGTGACTTTTCTTGGCTGCCTTATCTATGTTTTCTGGTAAAATACATGGGAAAATCCCATTGGAGGAAAATTCCACTTAGGATTAGGGTTAGGTCACTATGAACCCATAGAGCAAAATGGACATTGCCAAGAAACTCAGAGAGCTTGGGTATGGTCAGCAGGGCAATAACTTTTCTAGGGTGCCTTATCTATATTTCCCGGTAAAATACATGGGAAAATCCCATTCGAGGAAAATTCCACTTAGGGTTAGGGTTAGGTCACTATGAACTCATAGAGCAAAATGGACATTGCCAACAAATCCAGAGTGCTTGGGTATAGTTAGGAGAGCAGTGACTTTTCTTGGCTGCCTTATCTATGTTTTCTGGTAAAATAAATGGGAAAATCCCATTGGAGGAAAATTCCATTTGCGGTTAGGGTTAGGTCATCATGAACCCGTAGAGCAAAATGGACATTGCCAACAATCTTAGAGTGCTTGGGTATGGTTAGGAGGGCAGTGACTTTTCTTGGCTTCCTTATCTATGTTTTCTGGTAAAATACATGGGAAAATCCCATTGGCGGAAAATTCCACTTAGGGTTACGGTTAGGTCACCATGAACCCATAGAGCAAAATGGACAATGCCAACAATCTCAGAGTGCTTCAGTATGGTTAGGAGGGCAGTGGTTTTTCTTGGCTTCCTTATCTATGTTTTCTCGTAAAATACATGGGAAAATCCCATTGGAGGAAAATTCCACTTAGGGTTAGGGTTAGGTCACCTTGAACACATAGAGCAAAATGGACATTCCCAACAAACCCAGAGTGCTTGGGTATGGTTAGGAGGGCAGTAACTTTTCTAGGCTGTGTTATCTATGTTTTCTGGTAAAATACATGAGAAAATCCCATTGGAGGAAAATTCCACTTAGGGTTAGGGTTAGGTTACCATAAACTCACATACCAAAATGGACATTGCCAACAAACTCAGAATGCTTGGGTATGGTTAGGAGGGCAGTGACTTTTCTTGGCTGCCTTATCTATGTTTTCTGGTAAAATAAATGGGAGAATCCCATTGGAGGAAAATTCCATTTAGGGTTAGGGTTAGGTCACCTTGAACCGATAGAGCAAAATGGACAACACCAACAATCCCAGTATGCTTGGGTATGGTTAGGAGGGCAATGACATTTCTTGCCTGCCTTATCTATGTTTTCTGGTAAAATACATGGGAAAATCCTTTTGGAGGAAAATTCCACTTAGGGTTAGGGTTAGGTCACCATAAACTCACATACCAAAATGGACATTGCCAACAAACTCAAAGTGCTTGGGTATGGTTAGGAGGGCAGTGCCTTTTCTAGGCTGCATTAGATATGTTTTCTGGTAAAATACATGGGAAAATCCCATTGGAGGAAAATTCCACTTAGGGTTAGGGTTAGGTCACCATGAACCCATAGATCAAAATTGACATTGCCAACAATCTTAGAGTGCTTGGGTATGCTTAGGAGGGCAGTGACTTTTCTTGGCTGCCTTATCTATGTTTTCTGGTAAAATACATGGGAAAATCCCATTGGCGGAAAATTCCACTTAGGGTTAGGGTTAGGTCACTATGAACCCATAGAGCAAAATGGACATTGCCAAGAAACTCAGAGAGCTTGGGTATGGTCAGCAGGGCAATAACCTTTCTAGGGTGCCTTATCTATATTTCCCGGTAAAATACATGGGAAAATCCCATTCGAGAAAAATTCCACTTAGGGTTAGGGTTAGGTCACTATGAACTCATAGAGCAAAATGGACATTGCCAAAAAACCCAGAGTGCTTGGGTATGGTTAGGAGGGGAGTGACTTTTCTTGGCTGCCTTATCTATGTTTTCTGGTTAAATAAATGGGAAAATCCCATTTGAGGAAAATTTCACTTAGGGTAAGAGTTAGGTCACCATAAACCTACATACTACAATGCACATTTCCAACAATCCCAGAGTGCTTGGGTATGGTTAGGAGGGCAGTAACTTTTCTAGACTGTGTTATCTATGTTTTCTTAAAAAATACATGGGAAAATCCCATTGGAGGAAAATTCCACTTAGGGTTAGGGTTAGGTCACCATAAACCCACATACTAAAATGGACATTGCCAACAAACTCAGAATGCTTGGTATGGTTAGGAGGGCAGTGACTTTTCTTGGCTGCCTTATCTATGTTTTCTGGTAAAATAAATGGGAAAATCCGATTGAAGGAAAATTCCACATAGGGTTAGGGTTAGATCATCATGAACCCGTAGAGCAAAATGGACATTGCCAACAATCTTAGAGTGCTTGGGTATGGTTAGAAGGGCAGTGACTTTTTTAGGCTGCATTATCTATGTTTTCTTCTAAAATACGTGGCAAAATCCCATTAGAGGAAAATTCCACTTAGGGTTAGGGTTAGGTCACCATAACCTCACATAGTAAAATCAACATTGCCCAAAAACTCAGAGTGCTTGGGTATGGTTAGGAGGTCAGTGACTTTTCTAGGCTTCCTTATCTATATTTTCTTGTAAAATAAATGGAAAAATGCCATTGGAGGAAAATTCCACTTAGGGTTAGGGTTAGGTCACCATAACCTCACATAGTAAAATGTACATTGCCAACAAACTCAGAGTGCTTGGGTATGGTTAGGAGGGCACTAAATTTTCTAGGCTGCCTTATCTGTTTTCTGGTAAAAAACATGGAAAAATCCCATTGGAGGAAAATTCCACTTAGGGTTAAGGATAGGTCACCATAAACTTACATACCAAAATGGACATTGCCAACAAACTCCGAGTGCTTGGTTATGGTTAGGAGGGCAGTGCCTTTTCTATGCTGTTTTATCTATGTATTCTGGTAAAATACATGGGAAAATCCCATTGGAGGAAAATTCCACTTAGGGTTAGGGTTAGGTCATCATCAACCCAAAGAGCAAAATGGACATTGCCAAGAAACTCAGAGTGCTTGGGTATGGTCAGCAGGTCAATCACTTTTCTAGGCTGCCTTATATATATTTCCCGGTAAAATATATGGGAAAATCCCACTGGAGGAAAATTCCACTTAGGGTTAGGGTTAGGTCACCATAAACTCATATACCAAAATGGACATTTCCAAAAAACTCAGAGTGCTTCGATATGGTTAGGAGGGCAATGAATTTTCTTGGCTGCCTTATCTATGTTTTCTGTAAAATAAATGGGAAAATCCCATTGGAGGAAAATTCCACTTAGGGTTACGGTTAGGTCACCATGAACCCATAGAGCAAAATGGACAATGCCAACAATCTCAGAGTGCTTCAGTATGGTTAGGAGGGCAGTGGCTTTTCTTGGCTTCCTTATCTATGTTTTCTCGTAAAATACATGGGAAAATCCTATTTGAGGAAAATTCCACTTAGGGTTAGGGTTAGGTCACCATGAACTCATAGAGCAAAATGGACATTCCCAACAAACCCAGAGTGCTTGGGTATGGTTAGGAGGGCAGTAACTTTTCTAGGCTGTGTTATCTGTTTCCTAGTAAAATACATGGGAAAATAGCATTGGAGGAAAATTCCACTAAGGGTTAGGGTTAGGTCACATACCAAAATGGACATTGCCAACAAACCCAGAGTGCTTGGGTATGGTTAGAAGGGAAGTGACTTTTCTTGGCTGCCTTATCTCTGTTTTCTCGTAAAATACATGGGAAAATCCCATTGGCGGATAATTCCACTTAGGGTTACGGTTAGGTCACCATGAACCCATAGAGCAAAATGGACAATGCCAACAATCTAAGAGTGCTTGTGTAAGGTTAGGAGGGCAGTGACTTTTCTTGGCTGCCTTATCTATGTTTTCTGGTAAAATACATGCGAAAATCCCATTGGCGGAAAATTCCACTTAGGGTTACGGTTAGGTCACCATGAACCCATAGAGCAAAATGGACAATGCCAACAATCTCAGAGTGCTTGAGTATGGTTAGGAGGGCAGTGACTTTTCTTGGCTTCCTTATGTATCTTTTCTGGTAAAATACATGGGAAAATCCCATTGGAAGAAAATTCCACTTAGGGTTAGGGTTAGGTCACCATGAACCCATAGATCAAAATGGACATTGCCAACAAACTCAGAATGCTTGGGTATGGTTAGGAGGGCAGTGACTTTTCTTCGCTGCCTTATCTATGTTTTCTGGTAAAATAAATGAGAAAATCCCATTGGAGGAAAATTCCATTTAGGGTTAGGGTTAGGTCACCATGAACCGATAGAGCAAAATGGACAACACCAACAATCCCAGTATGCTTGGGTATTGTTAGGAGGGCAATGACATTTCTTGCCTGCCTTATCTATGTTTTCTGGTAAAATACATGGGAAAATCCTTTTGGAGGAAAATTCGAGTTAGGGTTAGGGTTAGGTCACCATAAACTCACATACCACAATGGACATTGCCAACAAACTCAAAGTGCTTGGGTATGGTTAGGAGGGCAGTGCCTTTTCTAGGCTGCCTTAGATATGTTTTCTGGTAAAATACATGGGAAAATACCATTGGAGGAAAATTCCACGTAGGGTTAGGGTTAGGTCACCATGAACCCATAGATCAAAATGGACATTGCCAACAATCTTAGAGTGCTTGGGTATGCTTAGGAGGGCAGTGACTTTTCTTGGCTGCCTTATCTATGTTTTCTGGTAAAATACATGGGAAAATCAAAAGGGCGGAAAATTCCACTTAGGGTTACGGTTAGGTCACCATGAACCCATAGAGCAAAATGGACATTGCCAACAAACTCAAAGTGCTTGGGTATGATTCTGAGGGCAGTGACTTTTCTAGGCTGCCTTACATATGTTTTCTGGTAAAATACATGGGAAAATCCCATTGGAGGAAAATTCCACTTAGGGTTAGGGTTAGGTCACCATGAACCCATAGATCAAAATGGACATTGCCAACAATCTTAGAGTGCTTGGGTATGCTTAGGAGAGCAGTGACTTTTCTTGGCTGCCTTATCTATGTTTTCTGGTAAAATACATGGGAAAATCCCATTGGAGGAAAATTCTACTTAGGGTTAGGGTTAGGTCACCATGAACTCATAGAGCAAAATGGACATTCCCAAAAAACCCAGAGTGCTTGGGTATGGTTAGGAGGGCAGTAACTTTTCTAGGCTGTGTTATCTATGTTTTCTAGTAAAATACATGGGAAAATGCCATTGGAGGAAAATTCCACTTAGAGTTAGGGTTAGGTCACCATAAACTCACATACTAAAATGGACATTGCCAACAAACTCAGCATGCTTGGGTATGGTTAGGAGGGCAGTGACTTTTCTTGGCTGCCTTATCTATGTTTTCTGGTAAAATAAATGGGAAAATCCCATTGGAGGAAAATTCCATTTAGGGTTAGGGTTAGGTCACCATGAACCGATAGAGCAAAATGGACAACACCAACAATCCCAGTATGATTGGGTATGGTTAGGAGGGCAATGACTTTTCTTGCCTGCCTTATCTATGTTTTCTGGTAAATACATGGGAAAATCCTTTTGGAGGAAAATTCCACTTAGGGTTAGGGTTAGGTCACCATAAACTCACATACCAAAATGGACATTGCCAACAAACTCAAAGTGCTTGGGTATGGTTAGGAGGGCAGAGCCTTTTCTAGGCTGCCTTGGATATGTTTTCTGGTAAAATACATGGGAAAATCCCATTGGAGGAAGATTCCACTTAGGGTTAGGGTTAGGTCACCATGAACTGAAAGAGCAAAATAGACATTGCCAACAAACCCAGAGTGCATGTGTATAGTTAGGAGGCCTGTAACATTTCTAGGCTTCCTTATCTATATTTCCTGGTAAAATACATGGAAAAATCCCACTGGAGGAAGATTCCACTTAGGGTTAGGGTTAGGTCACCATAAGCCCGTAGAGGAAAATGGACAACCCCAACAATCTCAGAGTGCTTGGGTATGGTTATGAGGGCAGTGACTTTTCTTGGCTGCCTTATCTATGTTTTCTGGTAAAATACATGGAAAAATCGCTTTGGAGGAAAAATTCCGCTTAGAGTTAGGGTTAGGTCACCATAAACTCACATACCAAAATGGACATTGCCAACACTCAGAGTGCTTGGGTATGGTTAGGAGGGCAGTGACTTTTCTTGGCTCCCTTATCTATGTTTTCTAGTAAAATACATGGGAAAATCCGATTGGCGGAAAATTCCACTTAGGGTTACGGTTAGGTCACCATGAACCCATAGATCAAAATGGACATTGCCAACAATCTTAGAGTGCTTGGGTATGCTTAGGAGGGCAATGACTTTTCTTGGCTGCCTTATCTATGTTTTCTGGTAAAATAAATGGGAAAATTCCATTGGAGGAAAATTCCACTTAGGGTTACGGTTAGGTCACCATGAACCCGTAGAGCAAAATGGACATTGGCAACAATCTTAGAGTGCTTGGGTATAGTTAGGAGGGCAGTGACTTTTCTTGGCTTCCTTATCTATCTTTTCTGGTAAAATACATGGGAAAATCCCATTGGAGGAAAATTGCACTTAGGGTTAGGGTTAGGTCACCATAAACTCACATACCAAAATGGACATTGCCAACAATCTTAGAGTGCTTGGGTATGGTTAGAAGGGCAGTGACTTTTCTTGGCTGCCTTATCTATGTTTTCTGGTAAAATACATGGGAAAATCCCATTGGCAGAAAATTACACTTAGGGTTACGGTTAGGTCAGCATGAACCCATAGAGCAAAATGGACAATGCCAACAATCTCAGAGTGCTTGAGTATGGTTAGGAGGGCAGTGACTTTTCTTGGCTTCCTTATCTATGTTTTCTGGTAAAATACATGGGAAAATCCCATTGGAGGAAAATTCCACTTAGGGTTAGGGTTAGGTGACCATGAACACATAGAGCAAAATGGACATTCCCAACAAACCCAGAGTGCTTGGGTATGGTTAGGAGGGCAGTAACTTTTCTAGGCTGTGTTATCTATGTTTTCTATTAAAATACATGGGAAAAACCCATTGAAGGAAAATTCCACTTAGGGTTAGGGTTAGGTCACCATAAACTCACATACTAAAATGGACATTGCCAACAAACTCAGAATGCTTGGGTATGGTTAGGAGGGCAGTGACTTTTCTTGGCTGCCTTATCTATGTTTTCTGGTAAAATAAATGGGAAAATCCCATTGGAGGAAAATTCCTTTTAGTGTTAGGGTGAGGTCACCATGCCCTCACATAGTAAAATCAACATTGCCAAAAAACTCAGAGTGCTTGGGTATGATTAGGAGGGCAGTGACTTTTCTAGGCTGCCTTATCTATATTTTATTGTAAAATAAATGGGAAAATCCAATTGGAGGAAAATTCCATGTAGGGTTAGGGTTAGGTCACCATAAACTCACATACCAAAATGGACATTGCCAACAAACTCAAAATGCTTGGGTATGGTTAGGAGGGCAGTGACTTTTCTTGGCTGCCTTATCTGTTTTCTGGTAAAAAACATGGAAAAATCCCATTGGAGGAAAATTCCACTTACAGTTAAGGTTAGGTCACCATAAACTTACATACCAAAATGGACATTGCCAACAAACTCCGAGTGCTTAGGTATGGTTAGGAGGGCAGTTACTTTTCTTGGCTGCCTTATCTATGTTTTCTGGTAAAATACACGAAAAAATCTCACTGGAGGAAAATTCCATGTAGGGTTAGGGTTAGGTCACCATAAACTCATATACCAAAATGGACATTTCCCAAAAACTCAGAGTGCTTCGATATGGTTAGCAGGGCTATTATTTTTCTAGGGTGTGTTATCTATGTTTTCTGGTAAAATACATGGGAAAATCCCATTGGAGGAAAATTCCACTTAGGGTTACGGTTAGGTCACCATGAACCCATAGAGCAAAATGGACAATGCCAACAATCTCAGAGTGCTTCAGTATGGTTAGGAGGGCAGTGGCTTTTCTTGGCTTCCTTATCTATGTTTTCTCGTAAAATACATGGGAAAATCCCATTGGAGGAAAATTCCACTTAGGGTTAGGGTTAGGTCACCATGAACTCATAGAGCAAAATGGACATTCCCAACAAACCCAGAGTGCTTGGGTATGGTTAGGAGGGCAGTAACTTTTCTAGGCTGTGTTATCTGTTTCCTAGTAAAATACATGGGAAAATAGCATTGGAGGAAAATTCCACTAAGGGTTAGGGTTAGGTCACCATAAACTCACATACCAAAATGGACATTGCCAACAAACCCAGAGTGTTTGGGTATGGTTAGAAGGGAAGTGGCTTTTCTTGGCTTCCTTATCTATGTTTTCTGGTAAAATACATGGGAAAATCCCATTGGAGGAAAATTCCACTTAGGGTTAGGGTTAGGTCACCATGAACTCATAGAGCAAAATGGACATTCCCAACAAACCCAGAGTGCTTGGGTATGGTTAGGAGGGCAGTAACTTTTCTAGGCTGTGTTATCTGTTTCCTAGTAAAATACATGGCAAAATAGCATTGGAGGAAAATTCCACTAAGGGTTAGGGTTAGGTCACCATAAACTCACATACCAAAATGGACATTGCCAACAAACCCAGAGTGCTTGGGTATGGTTAGAAGGGAAGTTACTTTTCTTGGCTGCCTTATCTATGTTTTCTCGTAAAATACATGGGAAAATCCCATTGGCAGAAAATTCCACTTAGGGTTACGGTTAGGTCACCATGAACCCATAGAGCAAAATGGACAATGCCAACAATCTAAGAGTGCTTGTGTAAGGTTAGGAGGGCAGTGACTTTTCTTGGCTGCCTTATCTATGTTTTCTGGTAAAATACATGCGAAAATCCCATTGGCGGAAAATTCCACTTAGGGTTACGGTTAGGTCACCATGAACCCATAGAGCAAAATGGACAATGCCAACAATCTCAGAGTGCTTGAGTATGGTTAGGAGGGCAGTGACTTTTCTTGGCTTCCTTATGTATCTTTTCTGGTAAAATACATGGGAAAATCCCATTGGAAGAAAATTCCACTTAGGGTTAGGGTTAGGTCACCATGAACCCATAGATCAAAATGGACATTGCCAACAAACTCAGAATGCTTGGGTATGGTTAGGAGGGCAGTGACTTTTCTTCGCTGCCTTATCTATGTTTTCTGGTAAAATACATGAGAAAATCCCATTGGAGGAAAATTCCATTTAGGGTTAGGGTTAGGTCACCATGAACCGATAGAGCAAAATGGACAACACCAACAACCCCAGTATGCTTGGGTATTGTTAGGAGGGCAATGACATTTCTTGCCTGCCTTATCTATGTTTTCTGGTAAAATACATGGGAAAATCCTTTTGGAGGAAAATTCGACTTAGGGTTAGGGTTAGGTCACCATAAACTCACATACCACAATGGACATTGCCAACAAACTCAAAGTGCTTGGGTATGTTTAGGAGGGCAGTGCCTTTTCTAGGCTGCCTTAGATATGTTTTCTGGTAAAATACATGGGAAAATCCCATTGGAGGAAAATTCCACTTAGGGTTAGGGTTAGGTCACCATGAACCCATAGATCAAAATGGACATTGCCAACAATCTTAGAGTGCTTGGGTATGCTTAGGAGGGCAGTGACTTTTCTTGGCTGCCTTATCTATGTTTTCTGGTAAAATACATGGGAAAATCCCATTGGAGGAAAATTCCACTTAGGGTTAGGGTTAGGTCACCATGAACTCATAGAGCAAAATGGACATTCCCAACAAACCCAGAGTGCTTGGGTATGGTGAGGAGGGCAGTAACTTTTCTAGGCTGTGTTATCTATGTTTTCTAGTAAAATACATGGGAAAATCCCATTGGAGGAAAATTCCACTTAGAGTTAGGGTTAGGTCACCATAAACTCACATACTAAAACGGACATTGCCAACAAACTCAGAATGCTTGGGTATGGTTAGGAGGGCAGTGACTTTTCTTGGCTGCCTTATCTATGTTTTCTGGTAAAATACATGGGAAAATCCCATTGGCGGAAAATTCCACTTAGGGTTACGGTTAGGTCACCATGAACCCATAGAGCAAAATGGACAATGCCAACAATCTCAGAGTGCTTGAGTAAGGTTAGGAGGGCAGTGACTTTTCTTGGCTTCCTTATCTATATTTTCTGGTAAAATACATGGGAAAATCCCATTGGAGGAAAATTCCACTTGGGTTAGGGTTAGGTCACCATGAACCCATAGAGCAAAATGGACAATGCCAACAATCTCAGAGTGCTTGAGTATGGTTAGGAGGGCAGTGACTTTTCTTGGCTTCCTTATGTATCTTTTCTGGTAAAATACATGGGAAAATCCCATTGGCAGAAAATTCCACTTAGGGTTAGGGTTAGGTCACCATGAACCCATAGATCAAAATGGACATTGCCAACAAACTCAGAATGCTTGGGTATGGTTAGGAGGGCAGTGTCTTTTCTTCGCTGCCTTATCTATGTTTTCTGGTAAAATAAATGAGAAAATCCCATTGGAGGAAAATTCCATTTAGGGTTAGGGTTAGGTCACCATGATCCGATAGAGCAAAATGGACAACACCAACAACCCCAGTATGCTTGGGTATTGTTAGGAGGGCAATGACATTTCTTGCCTGCCTTATCTATGTTTTCTGGTAAAATACATGGGAAAATCCTTTTGGAGGAAAATTCGACTTAGGGTTAGGGTTAGGTCACCATAAACTCACATACCACAATGGACATTGCCAACAAACTCAAAGTGCTTGGGTATGGTTAGGAGGGCAGTGCCTTTTCTAGGCTGCCTTAGATATGTTTTCTGGTAAAATACATGGGAAAATCCCATTGGAGGAAAATTCCACTTAGGGTTAGGGTTAGGTCACCATGAACCCATAGATCAAAATGGACATTGCCAACAATCTTAGAGTGCTTGGGTATGCTTAGGAGGGCAGTGACTTTTCTTGGCTGCCTTATCTATGTTTTCTGGTAAAATACATGGGAAAATCCTATTGGAGGAAAATTCCACTTAGGGTTAGGGTTAGGTCACCATGAACTCATAGAGCAAAATGGACATTCCCAACAAACCCAGAGTGCTTGGGTATGGTTAGGAGGGCAGTAACTTTTCTAGGCTGTGTTATCTATGTTTTCTAGTAAAATACATGGGAAAAACCCATTGGAGGAAAATTCCACTTAGGGTTAGGGTTAGGTCACCATAAACTCACATACTAAAATGGACATTGCCAACAAACTCAGAATGCTTGGGTATGGTTAGGAGGGCAGTGACTTTTCTTGGCTGCCTTATCTATGTTTTCTGGTAAAATAAATGGGAAAATCCCATTGGAGGAAAATTCCTTTTAGTGTTAGGGTGAGGTCACCATGCCCTCACATAGTAAAATCGACATTACCAAAAAACTCAGAGTGCTTGGGTATAGTTAGAAAGGCAGTGATTTTTTAGGCTGCCTTATCTATATTTTATTGTAAAATAAATGGGAAAATCCCATTTGAGGAAAATTCCACTTAGGGTTAGGGTTAGGTCACCATAACCTCACATAGTAAAATCAACATTGCCAAAAAACTCAGAGTGCTTGGGTATGGTTAGGAGGGCAGTGACTTTTCTAGGCTTCCTTATCTATATATTATTGTAAAATAAATGGGAAAATCCCATTGGAGGAAAATTCCATGTAGGGTTAGGGTTAGGTCACCATAAACTCACATACCAAAATGGACATTGCCAACAAACTCAGAATGCTTGGGTATGGGTAGGAGGGCAGTGACTTTTCTTGGCTGCCTTATCTGTTTTCTGGTAAAAAACATGGAAAAATCCCATTGGAGGAAAATTCCATTTACAGTTAAGGTTAGGTCACCATAAACTTACATACCAAAATGGACATTGCCAACAAACTCCGAGTGCTTGGATAAGGTTAGGAGGGCAGTTACTTTTCTTGGCTGCCTTATCTATGTTTTCTGGTAAAATACACGAAAAAATCTCACTGGAGGAAAATTCCACTTAGGGTTAGGGTTAGGTCACCATAAACTCATATACCAAAATGGACATTTCCCAAAAACTCAGAGTGCTTCGATATGGTTTGGAGGGCTATTAATTTTCTAGGGTGTGTTATCTATGTTTTCTGGTAAAATACATGGGAAAATCCCATTGGAGGAAAATTCCACTTAGGGTTACGGTTAGGTCACCATGAACCCATAGAGCAAAATGGACAATGCCAACAATCTCAGAGTGCTTCAGTATGGTTAGGAGGGCAGTGGTTTTTCTTGGCTTCCTTATCATGTTTTCTCGTGAAATACATGGGAAAATCCCATTGGAGGAAAATTCCACTTAGGGTTAGGGTTAGGTCACCATGAACTCATAGAGCAAAATGGACATTCCCAACAAACCCAGAGTGCTTGGGTATGGTTAGGAGGGCAGTAACTTTTCTAGGCCGTGTTATCTGTTTCCTAGTAAAATACATGGGAAAATAGAATTGGAGGAAAATTCCACTAAGGGTTAGGGTTAGGTCACCATAAACTCACATACCAAAATGGACAATGCCAACAATCTCAGAGTGCTTGAGTATGGTTAGGAGGGCAGTGACTTTTCAGGGCTTCCTTATGTATCTTTTCTGGTAAAATACATGGGAAAATCCCATTGGCAGAAAATTCCACTTAGGGTTAGGGTTAGGTCACCATGAACCCATAGATCAAAATGGACATTGCCAACAAACTCAGAATGCTTGGGTATGGTTAGGAGGGCAGTGACTTTTCTTCGCTGCCTTATCTATGTTTTCTGGTAAAATAAATGAGAAAATCCCATTGGAGGAAAATTCCATTTAGGGTTAGGGTTAGGTCACCATGAACCGATAGAGCAAAATGGACAACACCAACAATCCCAGTATGCTTGGGTATTGTTAGGAGGGCAATGACATTTCTTGCCTGCCTTATCTATGTTTTCTGGTAAAATACATGGGAAAATCCTTTTGGAGGAAAATTCGAGTTAGGGTTAGGGTTAGGTCACCATAAACTCACATACCACAATGGACATTGCCAACAAACTCAAAGTGCTTGGGTATGGTTAGGAGGGCAGTGCCTTTTCTAGGCTGCCTTAGATATGTTTTCTGGTAAAATACATGGGAAAATCCCATTGGAGGAAAATTCCACTTAGGGTTAGGGTTAGGTCACCATGAACCCATAGATCAAAATGGACATTGCCAACAATCTTAGAGTGCTTGGGTATGCTTAGGAGGGCAGTGACTTTTCTTGGCTGCCTTATCTATGTTTTCTGGTAAAATACATGGGAAAATCAAATGGGCGGAAAATTCCACTTAGGGTTACGGTTAGGTCACCATGAACCCATAGAGCAAAATGGACATTGCCAACAAACTCAAAGTGCTTGGGTATGATTCTGAGGGCAGTGACTTTTCTAGGCTGCCTTACATATGTTTTCTTTTAAAATACATGGGAAAATCCCATTGGAGGAAAATTCCACTTAGGGTTACGGTTAGGTCACCATAAACTCACATACCAAAATGGACATTGCCAACAATCTTAGAGTGCTTGGGTATGCTTAGGAGGGCAGTGACTTTTCTTGGCTGCCTTATCTATGTTTTCTGGTAAAATAAATGGGAAAATCCCATTGGAGGAAAATTCCATTTAGGGTTAGGGTTAGGTCACCATGAACCAATAGAGCAAAATGGAAAACACCAACAATCCCAGTATGATTGGGTATGGTTAGGAGGGCAATGACTTTTCTTGCCTGCCTTATCTATGTTTTCTGGTAAAATACATGGGAAAATCCCATTGGAGGAAAATTCCACTTAGGGTTAGGGTTAGGTGACCATGAACACATAGAGCAAAATGGACATTCCCAACAAACCCAGAGTGCTTGGGTATGGTTAGGAGGGCAGTAACTTTTCTAGGTTTCCTTATCTATATTTTATTTTAAAATAAATGGGAAAATCCCATTGGAGGAAAATTCCATGTAGGGTTAGGGTTAGGTCACCATAAACTCACATACCAAAATGGACATTGCCAACAAATTCAGAATGCTTGGGTATGGTTAGGAGGGCAGTGACATTTCTTGGCTGCTTTATCTGTTTTCTGGTAAAAAAACATGGAAAAATCCCATTGGAGGAAAATTCCACTTAGGTTTAAGTTTAGGTCACCATAAACTTACATACCAAAATGGACATTGCCACCAAATTCCGAGTGCTTGGGTATGTTTAGGAGGGCAGTTACTTTTCTTGGCTGCCTTATCTATGTTTTCTGGTAAAATACATGGAAAAATCTCACTGGAGGAAAATTCCACTTAGGGTTAGGGTTAGGTCACCATAAACTCACATACTAAAATGGACATTGCCAACAAACTCAGAATGCTTGGGTATGGTTAGGAGGGCAGTGACTTTTCTTGGCTGCCTTATCTATGTTTTCTGGTAAAATAAATGGGAAAATCCCATTGGAGGAAAATTCCTTTTAGTGTTAGGGTGAGGTCACCATGACCTCACATAGTAAAATCGACATTACCAAAAAACTCAAAGTGCTTGGGTATAGTTAGAAAGGCAGTTACTTTTTTAGGCTGCCTTATCTATGTTTTCTTCTAAAATACAGGGCAAAATCCCATTGGAGGAAAATTCCACTTAGGGTTAGGGTTAGGTCACCATAACCTCACATAGTAAAATCAACATTGCCAAAAAACTCAGATTGCTTGGGTATAGTTAGGAGGGCAGTGACTTTTCTAGGCTTCCTTATCTATATTTTATTGTAAAATAAATGGGAAAATCCCATTGGAGGAAAATTTCATGTAGGGTTAGGGTTAGGTCACCATAAACTCACATACCAAAATGGACATTGCCAACAAACTCAGAATGCTTGGGTATGATTAGGAGGGCAGTGACTTTTCTTGGCTGCCTTATCTGTTTTCTGGTAAAAAAACATGGAAAAATCCCATTGGAGGAAAATTCCACTTACAGTTAAGGTTAGGTCACCATAAACTTACATACCAAAATGGACATTGCCAACAAACTCCGAGTGCTTGGGTATGGTTAGGAGGGCAGTTACTTTTCTTGGCTGCCTTATCTATGTTTTCTGGTAAAATACATGGGAAAATCCCATTGGAGGAAAATTCCACTAAGGGTTAGGGTTAGGTGACCATGAACCCATAGAGCAAAATGGACATTGCCAACAATCTCAGAGTGCTTGGGTATGCTTAGGAGAGCAGTGACTTTTCTTGGCTGCCTTATCTATGTTTTCTGGTAAAATAAATGGGAAAAACCCTTTGGAGGAAAATTCCACTTAGGGTTAGGGTTAGGTCACCATAAACTCACATACCAAAATGGACATTACCAACAAACTCAGCATGCTTGGGTATGGTTAGGAGGGCAGTTATTTTTCTTGGCTGCCTTATCTATGTTTTCTGATAAAATAAATGGGAAAATCCCATTGGAGGAAAATTCCACTTAGGGTTAGGGTTAGGTCACCATAAACTTACATACTACAATGCACATTTCCAACAATCCCAGAGTGCTTGGGTATGGTTAGGAGGGCAGTAACTTTTCTAGACTGTGTTATCTATGTTTTCTTAAAAAATACATGGGAAAATCCCATTGGAGGAAAATTCCACTTAGGGTTAGGGTTAGGTCACCATAAACCCACATACTAAAATGGACATTGCCAACAAACTCAGAATGCTTGGTATGGTTAGGAGGGCAGTGACTTTTCTTGGCTGCCTTATCTATGTTTTCTGGTAAAATAAATGGGAAAATCCGATTGAAGGAAAATTCCACATAGGGTTAGGGTTAGATCATCATGAACCCGTAGAGCAAAATGGACATTGCCAACAATCTTAGAATGCTTGGGTATGGTTAGAAGGGCAGTGACTTTTTTAGGCTGCATTATCTATGTTTTCTTCTAAAATACATGGCAAAATCCCATTAGAGGAAAATTCCACTTAGGGTTAGGGTTAGGTCACCATAACCTCACATAGTAAAATCAACATTGCCCAAAAACTCAGAGTGCTTGGGTATGGTTAGGAGGGCAGTGACTTTTCTAGGCTTCCTTATCTATATTTTCTTGTAAAATAAATGGGAAAATGCCATTGGAGGAAAATTCCACTTAGGGTTAGGGTTAGGTCACCATAACCTCACATAGTAAAATGTACATTGCCAACAAACTCAGAGTGCTTGGGTATGGTTAGGAGGGCACTAAATTTTCTAGGCTGCCTTATCTGTTTTCTGGTAAAAAACATGGAAAAATCCCATTGTAGGAAAATTCCACTTAGGGTTAAGGTTAGGTCACCATAAACTTACCTACCAAAATGGACATTGCCAACAAACTCTGAGTGCTTGGTTATGGTTAGGAGGGCAGTGCCTTTTCTATGCTGCCTTATCTATGTTTTCTGGTAAAATACATGGGAAAATCCCATTGGAGGAAAATTCCACTTAGGGTTAGGGTTAGGTCATCATCAATCCAAAGAGCAAAATGGACATTGCCAAGAAACTCAGAGTGCTTGAGTATGGTCAGCAGGTCAATCACTTTTCTAGGCTGCCTTATATATATTTCCCAGTAAAATATATGGGAAAATCCCACTGGAGGAAAATTCCACTTAGGGTTAAGGTTAGGTCACCATAAACTCATATACCAAAATGGACATTTCCAAAAAACTCAGAGTGCTTCGATATGGTTAGGAGGGCAATGAATTTTCTTGGCTGCCTTATCTATGTTTTCTGGTAAAATAAATGGGAAAATCCCATTGGAGGAAAATTCCACTTAGGGTTACGGTTAGGTCACCATGAACCCATAGAGCAAAATGGACAATGCCAACAATCTCAGAGTGCTTCAGTATGGTTAGGAGGGCAGTGGCTTTTCTTGGCTTCCTTATCTATGTTTTCTCGTAAAATACATGGGAAAATCCCATTGGAGGAAAATTCCACTTAGGGTTAGGGTTAGGTCACCATGAACTCATAGAGCAAAATGGACATTCCCAACAAACCCAGAGTGCTTGGGTATGGTTAGGAGGGCAGTAACTTTTCTAGGCTGTGTTATCTGTTTCCTAGTAAAATACATGGGAAAATAGCATTGGAGGAAAATTCCACTAAGGGTTAGGGTTAGGTCACCAGAAACTCACATACCAAAATGGACATTGCCAACAAACCCAGAGTGCTTGGGTATGGTTAGAAGGGAAGTGACTTTTCTTGGCTGCCTTATCTCTGTTTTCTCGTAAAATACATGGGAAAATCCCATTGGCGGATAATTCCACTTAGGGTTACGGTTAGGTCACCATGAACCCATAGAGCAAAATGGACAATGCCAACAATCTAAGAGTGCTTGAGTAAGGTTAGGAGGGCAGTGACTTTTCTTGGCTGCCTTATCTATGTTTTCTGGTAAAATACATGGGAAAATCCCATTGGCGGAAAATTCCACTTAGGGTTACGGTTAGGTCACCATGAACCCATAGAGCAAAATGGACAATGCCAACAATCTCAGAGTGCTTGAGTAAGGTTAGGAGGGCAGTGACTTTTCTTGGCTTCCTTATCTATCTTTTCTGGTAAAATACATGGGAAAATCCCATTGGAGGAAAATTCCACTTAGGGTTAGGGTTAGGTCACCATGAACCCATAGAGCAAATTGGTCAATGCCAACAATCTCAGAGTGCTTGAGTATGGTTAGGAGGGCAGTGACTTTTCTTGGCTTCCTTATGTATCTTTTCAGGTAAAATACATGGGAAAATCCCATTGGCAGAAAATTCCACTTAGGGTTAGGGTTAGGTCACCATGAACCCATAGATCAAAATGGACATTGCCAACAAACTCAGAATGCTTGGGTATGGTTAGGAGGGCAGTGACTTTTCTTCGCTGCCTTATCTATGTTTTCTGGTAAAATAAATGAGAAAATCCCATTGGAGGAAAATTCCATTTAGGGTTAGGGTTAGGTCACCATGAACCGATAGAGCAAAATGGACAACACCAACAATCCCAGTATGCTTGGGTATTGTTAGGAGGGCAATGACATTTCTTGCCTGCCTTATCTATGTTTTCTGGTAAAATACATGGGAAAATCCTTTTGGAGGAAAATTCGACTTAGGGTTAGGGTTAGGTCACCATAAACTCACATACCACAATGGACATTGCCAACAAACTCAAAGTGCTTGGGTATGGTTAGGAGGGCAGTGCCTTTTCTAGGCTGCCTTAGATATGTTTTCTGGTAAAATACATGGGAAAATCCCATTGGAGGAAAATTCCACTTAGGGTTAGGGTTAGGTCACCATGAACCCATAGATCAAAATGGACATTGCCAACAATCTTAGAGTGCTTGGGTATGCTTAGGAGGGCAGTGACTTTTCTTGGCTGCCTTATCTATGTTTTCTGGTAAAATACATGGGAAAATCCCATTGGAGGAAAATTCCACTTAGGGTTAGGGTTAGGTCACCATGAACTCATAGAGCAAAATGGACATTCCCAACAAACCCAGAGTGCTTGGGTATGGTTAGGAGGGCAGTAACTTTTCTAGGCTGTGTTATCTATGTTTTCTAGTAAAATACATGGGAAAATCCCATTGGAGGAAAATTCCACTTAGGTTAGGGTTAGGTCACCATAAACTCACATACTAAAATGGACATTGCCAACAAACTCAGAATGCTTGGGTATGGTTAGGAGGGCAGTGACTTTTCTTGGCTGCCTTATCTATGTTTTCTGGTAAAATAAATGGGAAAATCCCATTGGAGGAAAATTCCATTTAGGGTTAGGGTTAGGTCACCATGAACCGATAGAGCAAAATGGACAACACCAACAATCCCAGTATGATTGGGTATGGTTAGGAGGGCAATGACTTTTCTTGCCTGCCTTATCTATGTTTTCTGGTAAAATACATGGGAAAATCCTTTTGGAGGAAAATTCCACTTAGGGTTAGGGTTAGGTCACCATAAACTCACATACCAAAATGGACATTGCCAACAAACTCAAAGTGCTTGGGTATGGTTAGGAGGGCAGTGCCTTTTCTAGGCTGCCTTGGATATGTTTTCTGGTAAAATACATGGGAAAATCCCATTGGAGGAAGATTCCACTTAGGGTTAGGGTTAGGTCACCATGAACTGAAAGAGCAAAATAGACATTGCCAACAAACCCAGAGTGCATGGGTATAGTTAGGAGGCCTGTAACATTTCTAGGCTTCCTTATCTATATTTCCTGGTAAAATACATGGAAAAATCCCACAGGAGGAAGATTCCACTTAGGGTTAGGGTTAGGTCACCATAAGCCCGTAGAGGAAAATGGACAACACCAACAATCTCAGAGTGCTTGGGTATGGTTATGAGGGCAGTGACTTTTCTTGGCTGCCTTATCTATGTTTTCTGGTAAAATACATGGAAAAATCGCTTTGGAGGAAAAATTCCGCTTAGAGTTAGGGTTAGGTCACCATAAACTCACATACCAAAATTGACATTGCCAACAAACCCAGAGTTCTTGGGTATGTTTAGAAGGGCAGTGACTTTTCTTGGCTGCCTTATCTCTGTTTTCTCGTAAAATACATGGGAAAATCCCATTGGCGGAAAATTCCACTTAGGGTTACGGTTAGGTCGCCATGAACCCATAGAGCAAAATGGACAATGCCAACAATCTAAGAGTGCTTGAGTAAGGTTAGGAGGGCAGTGACTTTTCTTGGCTGCCTTATCTATGTTTTCTGGTAAAATACATGGGAAAATCCCATTGGCGGAAAATTCCATTTAGGGTTACGGTTAGGTCACCCTGAACCCATAGAGCAAAATGGACAATGCCAACAATCTCAGAGTGCTTGAGTAAGGTTAGGAGGGCAGTGACTTTTCTTGGCTTCCTTATCTATCTTTTCTGGTAAAATACATGGGAAAATCCCATTGGAGGAAAATTCCACTTAGGGTTAGGGTTAGGTCACCATGAACCCATAGAGCAAAATGGACAATGCCAACAATCTCAGAGTGCTTGAGTATGGTTAGGAGGGCAGTGACTTTTCTTGGCTTCCTTATGTATCTTTTCTGGTAAAATACATGGGAAAATCCCATTGGCAGAAAATTCCACTTAGGGTTACGGTTAGGTCACCATGAACCCATAGAGCAAAATGGACAATGCCAACAATCTCAGAGTGCTTGGGTATGGTTAGGAGGGCAGTAACTTTTCTAGGCTGTGTTATCTATGTTTTCTAGTAAAATACATGGGAAAAACCCATTGGAGGAAAATTCCACTTAGGGTTAGGGTTAGGTCACCATAAACTCACATACTAAAATGGACATTGCCAACAAACTCAGAATGCTTGGGTATGGTTAGGAGGGCAGTGACTTTTCTTGGCTGCCTTATCTATGTTTTCTGGTAAAATAAATGGGAAAATCCCATTGGAGGAAAATTCCTTTTAGTGTTAGGGTGAGGTCACCATGCCCTCACATAGTAAAATCGACATTACCAAAAAACTCAGAGTGCTTGGGTATAGTTAGAAAGGCAGTGACTTTTTTAGGCTGCCTTATCTATGTTTTCTTCTAAAATACAGGGCAAAATCCCATTGGAGGAAAATTCCACTTAGGGTTAGGGTTAGGTGACCATGAACACATAGAGCAAAATGGACATTCCCAACAAACCCAGAGTGCTTGAGTATGGTTAGGAGGGCAGTAACTTTTCTAGGCTTCCTTATCTATATCTTATTGTAAAATAAATGGGAAAATCCCATTGGAGGAAAATTCCATGTAGGGTTAGGGTTAGGTCACCATAAACTCACATACCAAAATGGACATTGCCAACAAATTCAGAATGCTTGGGTATGGTTACGAGGGCAGTGACATTTCTTGGCTGCCTTATCTGTTTTCTGGTAAAAAAACATGGAAAAATCCCATTGGAGGAAAATTCCACTTAGGTTTAAGGTTAGGTCACCATAAACTTACCTACCAAAATGGACATTGCCACCAAACTCCGAGTGCTTGGGTATGTTTAGGAGGGCAGTTACTTTTCTTGGCTGCCTTATCTATGTTTTCTGGTAAAATACATGGGAAAATCCGATTGAAGGAAAATTCCACATAGGGTTAGGGTTAGATCATCATGAACCCGTAGAGCAAAATGGACATTGCCAACAATCTTAGAGTGCTTGGGTATGGTTAGAAGGGCAGTGACTTTTTTAGGCTGCATTATCTATGTTTTCTTCTAAAATACATGGCAAAATCCCATTAGAGGAAAATTCCACTTAGGGTTAGGGTTAGGTCACCATAACCTCACATAGTAAAATCAACATTGCCAAAAAACTCAGAGTGCTTGGGTATGGTTAGGAGGGCAGTGACTTTTCTACGCTTCCTTATCTATATTTTCTTGTAAAATAAATAGGAAAATGCCATTGGAGGAAAATTCCACTTAGGGTTAGGGTTAGGTCACCATAACCTCACATAGTAAAATGTACATTGCCAACAAACTCAGAGTGCTTGGGTATGGTTAGGAGGGCACTAAATTTTCTAGGCTGCCTTATCTGTTTTCTGGTAAAAAACATGGAAAAATCCCATTGTAGGAAAATTCCACATAGGGTTAAGGTTAGGTCACCATAAACTTACCTACCAAAATGGACATTGCCAACAAACTCCGAGTGCTTGGTTATGGTTAGGAGGGCAGTGCCTTTTCTATGCTGCCTTATCTATGTTTTCTGGTAAAATACATGGGAAAATCCCATTGGAGGAAAATTCCACTTAGGGTTAGGGTTAGGTCATCATCAACCCAAAGAGCAAAATGGACATTGCCAAGAAACTCAGAGTGCTTGAGTATGGTCAGCAGGTCAATCACTTTTCTAGGCTGCCTTATATATATTTCCCAGTAAAATATATGGGAAAATCCCACTGGAGGAAAATTCCACTTAGGGTTAGGGTTAGGTCACCATAAACTCATATACCAAAATGGACATTTCCAAAAAACTCAGAGTGCTTCGATATGGTTAGGAGGGCAATGAATTTTCTTGGCTGCCTTATCTATGTTTTCTGGTAAAATAAATGGGAAAATCCCATTGGAGGAAAATTCCACTTAGGGTTACGGTTAGGTCACCATGAACCCATAGAGCAAAATGGACAATGCCAACAATCTCAGAGTGCTTCAGTATGGTTAGGAGGGCAGTGGCTTTTCTTGGCTTCCTTATCTATGTTTTCTCGTAAAATACATGGGAAAATCCCATTGGAGGAAAATTCCACTTAGGGTTAGGGTTAGGTCACCATGAACTCATAGAGCAAAATGGACATTCCCAACAAACCCAGAGTGCTTGGGTATGGTTAGGAGGGCAGTAACTTTTCTAGGCTGTGTTATCTGTTTCCTAGTAAAATACGTGGGAAAATAGCATTGGAGGAAAATTCCACTAAGGGTTAGGGTTAGGTCACCATAAACTCACATACCAAAATGGACATTGCCAACAAACCCAGAGTGCTTGGGTATGGTTAGAAGGGAAGTTACTTTTCTTGGCTGCCTTATCTCTGTTTTCTCGTAAAATACATGGGAAAATCCCATTGGCGGATAATTCCACTTAGGGTTACGGTTAGGTCACCATGAACCCATAGAGCAAAATGGACAATGCCAACAATCTCAGAGTGCTTGAGTAAGGTTAGGAGGGCAGTGACTTTTCTTGGCTTCCTTATCTATCTTTTCTGGTAAAATACATGGGAAAATCCCATTGGAGGAAAATTCCACTTAGGGTTAGGGTTAGGTCACCATGAACCCATAGAGCAAATTGGTCAATGCCAACAATCTCAGAGTGCTTGAGTATGGTTAGGAGGGCAGTGACTTTTCTTGGCTTCCTTATGTATCTTTTCAGGTAAAATACATGGGAAAATCCCATTGGCAGAAAATTCCACTTAGGGTTAGGGTTAGGTCACCATGAACCCATAGATCAAAATGGACATTGCCAACAAACTCAGAATGCTTGGGTATGGTTAGGAGGGCAGTGACTTTTCTTCGCTGCCTTATCTATGTTTTCTGGTAAAATAAATGAGAAAATCCCATTGGAGGAAAATTCCATTTAGGGTTAGGGTTAGGTCACCATGAACCGATAGAGCAAAATGGACAACACCAACAATCCCAGTATGCTTGGGTATTGTTAGGAGGGCAATGACTTTTCTTGCCTGCCTTATCTATGTTTTCTGGTAAAATACATGGGAAAATCCTTTTGGAGGAAAATTCCACTTAGGGTTAGGGTTAGGTCACCATAAACTCACATACCAAAATGGACATTGCCAACAAATTCAAAGTGCTTGGGTATGGTTAAGAGGCAGTGGCCCCAATTTTCTAGGCTGCTACATATGTTTTGCTGGTAAAATACATGGGAAAATCCCATTGTATGGAAAATTCCGACTTAGTTTTTGGGTTAAGTCACCATGAACCCAATAGATCAAAATGGACCTTGCCGGAACAATCTTAGAGTGCTTGTGTATGCTTAGGAGGGGCATTGACTTTTCTTGGCTGGCACTTATCTATTTTTTTCTGGTAAAATACATGGGAAGAATCCCCTTGGCGTGGAAAATTCCACTTAGGGTTAGGGTTAGGTGACCATGAACACATAGAGCAAAATGGACATTCCCAACAAACCCAGAGTGCTTGGGTATGGTTAGGAGGGCAGTAACTTTTCTAGGCTGTGTTATCTATGTTTTCTATTAAAATACATGGGAAAAACCCATTGAAGGAAAATTCCACTTAGGGTTAGGGTTAGGTCACCATAAACTCACATACTAAAATGGACATTGCCAACAAACTCAGAATGCTTGGGTATGGTTAGGAGGGCAGTGACTTTTCTTGGCTGCCTTATCTATGTTTTCTGGTAAAATAAATGGGAAAATCCCATTGGAGGAAAATTCCATTTAGGGTTAGGGTTAGGTCACCATGAACCGATAGAGCAAAATGGACAACACCAACAATCCCAGTATGATTGGGTATGGTTAGGAGGGCAATGACTTTTCTTGCCTGCCTTATCTATGTTTTCTGGTAAAATACATGGGAAAATCCTTTTGGAGGAAAATTCCACTTAGGGTTAGGGTTAGGTCACCATAAACTTACATACCAAAATGGACATTGCCAACAAACTCAAAGTGCTTGGGTATGGTTAGGAGGGCAGTGCCTTTTCTAGGCTGCCTTGGATATGTTTTCTGGTAAAATACATGGGAAAATCCCATTGGAGGAAGATTCCACTTAGGGTTAGGGTTAGGTCACCATGAACTGAAAGAGCAAAATAGACATTGCCAACAAACCCAGAGTGCATGGGTATAGTTAGGAGGCCTGTAACATTTCTAGGCTTCCTTATCTATATTTCCTGGTAAAATACATGGAAAAATCCCACAGGAGGAAGATTCCACTTAGGGTTAGGGTTAGGTCACCATAAGCCCGTAGAGGAAAATGGACAACACCAACAATCTCCGAGTGCTTGGGTATGGTTATGAGGGCAGTGACTTTTCTTGGCTGCCTTATCTATGTTTTCTGGTAAAATACATGGAAAAATCGCTTTGGAGGAAAAATTCCGCTTAGAGTTAGGGTTAGGTCACCATAAACTCACATACCAAAATGGACATTGCCAACAAACCCAGAGTGCTTGGGTGTGGTTAGAAGGGCAGTGACTTTTCTTGGCTGCCTTATCTCTGTTTTCTCGTAAAATACATGGGAAAATCCCATTGGCGGAAAATTCCACTTAGGGTTACGGTTAGGTCACCATGAACCCATAGAGCAAAATGGACAATGCCAACAATCTAAGAGTGCTTGAGTAAGGTTAGGAGGGCAGTGACTTTTCTTGGCTGCCTTATCTATGTTTTCTGGTAAAATACATGGGAAAATCCCATTGGCGGAAAATTCCACTTAGGGTTACGGTTAGGTCACCATGAACCCATAGAGCAAAATGGACAATGCCAACAATCTCAGAGTGCTTGAGTAAGGTTAGGAGGGCAGTGACTTTTCTTGGCTTCCTTATCTATATTTTCTGGTAAAATACATGGGAAAATCCCATTGGAGGAAAATTCCACTTGGGTTAGGGTTAGGTCACCATGAACCCATAGAGCAAAATGGACAATGCCAACAATCTCAGAGTGCTTGAGTATGGTTAGGAGGGCAGTGACTTTTCTTGGCTTCCTTATGTATCTTTTCTGGTAAAATACATGGGAAAATCCCATTGGCATGAAAATTCGACTTAGGTTTACGGTTAGGTCACCTACTTGATCACGCATAGAGGGCCAAATGGACACTTGGCCAGACATCTCAGAGGTGCTTGGGTATTGGCTTATGAGAGGCAGTTGGACTTTTCTTGGCTGGCCTTATCTATGTTTTCTGTTTCTGGTACAAAATAGCATGGGTAAAATCCGCGATTTAAGGAAAATTCCACTTAGGTTTATAGGTTAGGTCACCATAAACTTACATACCAAAATGGACATTGCCACCAAATTCCGAGTGCTTGGGTATGTTTAGGAGGGCAGTTACTTTTCTTGGCTGCCTTATCTATGTTTTCTGGTAAAATACATGGAAAAATCTCACTGGAGGAAAATTCCACTTAGGGTTAGGGTTAGGTCACCATAAACTCATATACCAAAATGGACATTTCCCAAAAACTCAGAGTGCTTCGATATGGTTAGGAGGGGACTTAATTTTCTAGGGTGTGTTATCTATGTTTTCTGGTAAAATACATGGGAAAATTCCATTGGAGGAAAATTCCACTTAGGGTTACGGTTAGG